>NC_046165.1:34505840-34754317 GCF_011064425.1 Rattus rattus | reverse complement strand
ATCACCTGAGTTTTTGATCTCACTGGTCTGATGTATTTTCTAAAATTGAATAAGAGATTTCTCAACTAATTATTCACAGCTCAGACAAAATGCTATCTGTCCCAATCTTTCAAATACTAGTCAGACAAGTGTTTTGACTGGCATCAATTCTACATTTTTATGTGAGACTCAATGTTATTATACATGTTAACTCCCCTCTCTCAATAAACTATTGTTCATTTGTGATTACAAGTGAATTATCAGAATTAGATTTTTTATAAACTAATATAGGCTTTAATAATTGAACATATTGGCTTTAGAGCCCAAGTAATATATTATTGCAAATTTACCTAACTATAATTTGGAAGCAATAAAATCCATAGATATTTTAAGCTGAAAGGTGAGTGGCAGTTATCAAAATTAGGAAAAGGGTGCGAAACAGGTTTTTCTGGATATAACATATCCAGTACATATGTGGCTTAATCCAATCCATACCTAATACTATAACTATCAACATACATGTGAAACCTATTAATTTAAAAAATATACACATTTATCTTAACACTGTTTTTTAATCTAGCAAACTGTAAATATAATAAAGAAAACTCAAGTATTTAAAACACAAGTTATATAGTAGATGCGTATGTCTGCATAATTAGACATGAACACATGTGTTTTATAGATAGTATATATTATTGATATTCATAAACATACATGTATATGCACATATATTTATACATACAAATATACACACTATATATATATATATATATATATATATATATATATAAACTTGGTGGCTAGAGAGCAGACAGCAGATGTGTAACATTAGCATCACTTAGAAACATGGAAAATATCACATTTATTGACAATGCAGGTTATCAATCCCAAACAAGATTTATTGATTCACAATTTGCTCATGATATGGTTTTACACATCTATCTCTATACTTGATTCTGAAACATGAGTAACTAATTTTGGCTGAATCTGGGAATCACCCACAGAGTTCTAAGAATGTAGAGAAAATGTAATGAGTGTGAAATTCCACACTTCCTAAATCAGGTGTGTAAAGGAGAATCTATCTTTATATTTTTTTTAATTAAGTATAAACCTTGTGATCTGGTGTTTATTGATTGTTCAATGGATACAATTGTACATAAATACATGCTTAGAACAATTTCCTCTTCTATTAATTGCTTGTTCTTGACAAATTTCTCTGATGTTTTGACTATTTTGAATTATCACATATTTGACATATTTTCAGATAGGGAAAAAATAAAATTATAAAAATTTTATTTTATGTAATATAAAAATTATGAAGAATAAGATTATATACCTATATACATATAAATATATATGTGTATATATTATGGCTAGATTGTTCTACACAGTCAATCACTTCTCACTTCTACTCCAAAGCACTTTAGACATCACATTTACTATGGATTTTTTATGACAGTGGGGGGAGGATGGCAGTGGGAGGAGGATGGGGAGGGGAACACCTATAGAGAAGGGGAGGGGGAGGGGTTGGGGGATGTTGGCCCCAAAACTGGAAAAGGGAATAACAATTGAAATGTAAATAAGAAATACCCAATTTAATAAAGATAAAAAAAATGATGATAACTTTTCTAAAATCAGTAAGTAAAATACAGAAAATATGGAACATAAAACCATATAATAGTGCCTTTTTAAAATTCACCTGCACACATATTTCAAAAGTTCAGCAGAATGTTATTATACATTGTTTTGGATTGTATGTCTCAAAAGACAATAAAATCGCAATTCCAATTCACTAGGTCATTGTTTTGTCTTCTTGAACTATATTAAACCTCTCTGTATTGTTTGGATGAACATATCAAATGGTAAGTTAAGTCAATATTTATACATTCTATGTTTCTCATCTTTCTAATCTTAAATATTTGGGAATCAGATGAAGCTTATTTATTAAAATATTTTCTACTACACACTAAGATCTCACTTTCCCTCCCCACATGATTGTACATTCTTATAATCTAAATAGTCAAGTAGATATAAATAATTTGAGTTAAACTCAAAGATAAGAAATAAATGCTCAATACTATGTCTTGGTAATATTTAGGTATTTTCACTACTCTGGAAAATAATAGTAACATGCTACTAACATTAAATAATTTAATATATTTGTTAATAAAATATGAACATTTTAAACTGTAGCATCTGTAATGAATTGATTTTAATAGTAATATTCTGTACTATATGAAGTAAAAGATTGAAATTAAAATTTATAGATTATGAAAATTCATGATATCATATCTTAAAACAATTCAACTTCGACTGATGGATTTGTGTACATAGCCTTGTGTAGTATAACTTGAGTCAAATGACGCTTAAGCAGTTTCTAAAAATTTCATACTTCAAATTTCTCACAAAGAGTGAACCCAGACTTTCCATTTCCACTAACATTACATGAGTCATTCTTTACTGTCATTCACACTTGCTCATGTATTTATTTATGTTATTATTTGATCATGGCTATTCTTGAGATGGAGTGCACCTCAATAATTCCCAATTAGTGGCTCTAATTTACACATTTCTAATGGCTAAAAGATAATAAAATGTTCCAAGCTGTTTTTATATTTATTCGCTATTTGTACATCATTGGGAAGTATGTGCTCTTTCCCTTTGAGAGAAGAGCTAGAAGTTCCCACAAAATCCTTTCGTGATTCTGCACGTCCTATGGCTCTTCACTTAATGAGTCCTCAAGCACCATTCACTATTTGGCTGGGAGTGTTTGTATTTGTCTGAGTCAGCTGCTGGTTTGGCTGCCTCTCAGGTGGGTGGCATGTTTCTGTCTGCAAAGCATAATATACTATCCATCATAGTTGAAGTGCTAGGTGTTTTGTCCTTGGGTGGGTCTCAAGTTGGTCTCTTGCTATTGTTTGTCACATTCCTTCAGTTCCTAGCTCCATTCCCGCAGGGGTGCTATCTTGTAGACCAGAGAAATTGAGTAGAAAGTTTTATGGGGGATTGGTCTCTCTCTCACTCCCACTTAGTCTCTGTCTGGCTCCAGGGGGACTGCTTATTCCACATGCATAGTGAGTCACAGCCAAGGTCAACCCCCATTGACTTGCGACTTGAGCCGCAAGTTCTCTCTTGCATCCTGGAGAAGCCCCCATTCCAATGTCCACTCCCTTTTCCAGTCAGCTGCAGATTGCGTGCATTTTCTCATGGCATCTGGCCATCTCTGTGTCCTTCATTACACCTGATCCTAAACACCTCCATTTCTGTCCCCACTCCATCTCCCTTCCAGTGCCCTTTCCCACCCTGCCTCTAATGAGAGTATTTTATTCCCCTTTTCTAAATGAGATCTTCATGAATCCTTGCATAGGCCTCCCTTCTGGATTAGCTTCTTTGAGTCTGTGAGTGTCATAGTGTATATCCTTACGCATTTTAGCGCTAATACTAACTGTATGTAATTTGAGTGCCATACCACGCATGCTCTTTTTCTTGTGGGTTGCTCGTCTCAGTGTGCACGAATCTCAAGTTCCATCTCATATTTGCCTGCACATTCATGTCTTTACTACTAGCAGAATAGTATTTCGCAGCGAAGATGTACCACACACATTTTTCGAAAATCGGCTCTTCAATTGAATAACATCTAGTGTTTGCTTTACAGCTGCTCGCCCAAAACAGTAGGTTCTCTTTGAGCGCTTTATGATGAATTTGAAAGTAGTCCAGTAAAGTAATCAATTGCAGGGATAATATGGAAAGGAAGAAGAATGACCAAAAATCAAATTCTTGTTAATGAATCACAGTTAGTTTACTAGGATTAAATTGGACTGTTGTGAGAAGCTAAGAATGTAAAATCTCAGCTAAATATATTGCTAATGAACAGTAGTCTGAAGGGACACATGGCACAAATAGAAGAATCAGTACAATGATCAATAATAAAACACAAGGACAAAAGAGATGGTGCGTAGTTCCTTGATTGGTGAGTATCAACATCTACATCCAGCTGCAAGCCACTCGATTTCTTACAATAACTGTAAGTGGCCAAATCTGAACCTGAGCATGCTTAGTCCGAGAGAAATCCTATTCCATGTAAAATATTTTATCACAACTTTGTTTAAAGTAAAACATCAAAAATCTATGTTGACTATCCTATTAAACTTACTAGGCTTTTTATTTCAGCGAAAATAAAAATTATCTCCAGCAAAAAGACAAAAATCATACAAGAAAAATTTTAGTTAAAAGTATTCTAATTAAATCGCATGTGTTTATGTCCATTTTCAAATTGTCCAGTGACATTTAATGATACATCATTTTTCCAATAGCATGTGTTCTATTTATATAAAACATATCTATAAGTTTACTGGAAAACAACAAAATAACAGCAAAGTAATAAAGATTATATAGATCCAAATATCAAGAGTATATATTTCTATATCTACCTTATTTTTAAATTTCTGCTATGACTACAAAGAAGTGTTTGCTGACAGGAGACTGATATAGCTGTCTCCTGAGAAGCTCTGTCAGAGCCTGATCAATACATAGGCGTATGCTAACAGCCAACCATCTGACTGAGCAGGAAGAGTTAGGGGAAAGACCGAAGGAGCTGAAGGGTTTTGCAACCCCATAGGAAGAACAACAATATCAATCAACCAGACCCCTCAGAGCTCCCAAGGACTAAACCACCAACCAAAGAGTACACAAGGCTGGCCCATGCCTCCAGCAGAACATGTAGTAGAAGATGGCCTTGTTGGACATCAATGGAAGAAGAGGGCCTTGATCCTGAGAAGAAACGCTTGATACCCCAGTGTAGAATGTCAGGACTGGGGAGGTGCGAATGGGTGGGTGGGGAACCGCCTCATAGAAGCTGTGTGAAGGGATAGAAGTTTCTGGAGGTGGTAACCCGGAAAGGGATTGAAATGTAAATAAATATATATATAAACAACAGCAACAACAACAAACAGAGGGAGTATGCAGGCTGGACTTAGACACTGTATATATGTAACAAGAAATACACAGCTTGAGTGGCTTCCTGAGGGTCCCCTAACAACTGGAGTAGGGGCCATCCCTAAAGCTGCTGGGGATCCTATTCCCCTAAATGAACTGCCTTTTCTGTCTTCAGTTTGACACGATGTACCTAGGCCTTCAGAGACTTGAGTCTGCAGGGTTAGGTGATAGCCAGGGGCCACCATCTCAGAGGAAAAGAACTGAGCAGGAACTGTGGGAAGGAGAGACTTGGAGGAGAGTGGTGTAAAATGAATAAATAAGTAAATGAAAAAGATATGTCCTGGAATGCTGTCAAACTGGGACTTTCCTTCCAGGTTCCCTCTCTGTATTTGTTGTCATCTCTCCTCCTTTCATGAGAGGGTGCTCCCCACCCGCTACTTCCAACCCTTTTCAACCACCCTCCCATCCCTACCTCATATCCCATCCCCTGAGTCCCCCTTCCCTGTAGCATCAGGTTTCTACAGGATTAGTTAGATTTTCTCCCACTGTTGCTAGACAAGGGAGTCCTCTGTTACTTATGTGCCAGGGTCCAGTCCATATATGTTCTTTGGTTGGTGGCTTAGTCTCTAGGAACTCCCAGGTTCTTGGTTTGCTGTGGGGTTGCCAATCCTTTCAGCACCTTCAGTTCTTCTCCTAGGGTTACCAAGGTTACCAACCTCCATCCAATAGTTGGCTGGAAGTATCTGCATCTGTCTCAGCCAGATTCTGGTAGAGCCTATGAGGGCAACCATTCTAGGCTCCTGTCTGCAAGCACGGCATGGCATCATAAACAGTGCTAGGGTTCAGTGCTTGCCCACGGAATGGATTACCAAGTTGACGGTCACTGCTGACATTTTTTGTTCCTGGATTTCTTTTAGACTGGAACAATTCTGGGTCAAAAATACTAAACGTAGTTTGTTGACTCCATCCCCCTACTTGGCGACCCTGCTCTATCTATTGGGACATGGTCTATTCAAATTCCCTCTCTCTACAAATTGGGCATTTTGGCTGAGGCCATCCCCACAATATGTATTTGAGGTGGCGGCTGCATTTTTAATCAGTTCCTTTTACAGAAATACAGATACAGCATGCTTAATTATAACAGCTTATAACAAAATTTAAAAATTCCTTACACTAGCTTACATATAGAAGAGAGAGATGTATGTGTGGATAGTTTTTATAGTAATGGTAATTTGCAACAGAATTTCATAATTTCTAGGTTAAATATATTTAGAAGAATGTAACAGCAGTGAAGTGAAAGTATCCTATATTAATAACCCTCTTATATTCAAAATGTATTCCTCATTATATAGTATACTTTGTATCTAATGAATACTTATTTGATTTCAGTATTCACTATTCTGTGTGGATCTGAAGCAGTGGCTTACGTACCCTATCTTAGAAATTCAGCTTATAGTGTAGATAGTTGATCTGAATAGTGCATAAGAGAGCAAAAATTAGTTAAGAGTGGAAGACTTCTATTCCATCTGCACTTGAGATTTTAACTTTCCACCCTCTAGATATAGACTGGGATCTCTTGTTTTGCTCTGATGTGGTGGAAGGACATCCTACTAAAAATAAATAATATTGTGATTAAAGTGAGGAGGGAAGGAGGAAAGGAGGAAGGGAAGGAAGGAGGCCAGGAGGGAGGGTGAGAGATGGTGGGAAGGAGTTGAGTCATTAGTGATTTAATGCTAAGTAGAAAAATATAATCTTTATGGGGAAAATTATTCCAATCAGAACTAAGCATTTATAATGACATTCACTATCCTTTTTAAAGTTTTAAAACAGTAGCACTGTTCTGTTTCGAGTTATAGAATCCTGTTGTTGTTATAAACATCTCTCTCTCTCTCTCTCTCTCTCTCTCTCTGTGTGTGTGTGTGTGTGTGTGTGTGTGTGTGTGTGTGTGTGTGTGTGTGTGTGTGTGTGTGTAGGCTCAGATAATGAAGCTCTGGGTAGACAGCAGCCATTCCAGGCAGCTAGGCCTGCCGCAGAACTTAAATAATCCTTTAAAAAGTATTATGGTAGCTTTCAAGTTGTAAACGCATTCATTTAAAATTCAGAATTTGATTTTCCAAATATAAAGACCAATTTTCATTTGAAGCTACTTTTTCAAGGCCAGACTTTTTATGCATACAATACCTCATGTATTTTAACCTCCTAATATGTGTAGCGTAATAGTTAATATTTGCTGAGCAGTTCATCATGTGCAGAGATAATGATGGGTCCTATTTTAAAATAATTTGTGTACGAGTGTTAAGCTAACAGCATATTTGACTGAGTGTTGGGATTCTGCCCTCTAACACTAACTGATTGGCTTCAGAAAAAGCATAATAAAGTTTATAAAGCAGTGTACCCAGAACCAAACCCAGTACTCTGAATATGATATTTTGTTTTTATGATTTTTCTATGTGCCCAAGCACAGTGGGAACAGCACATAAAACTGTCTAATAACTCATTAATAGTAATGCTTTCTGGAGTAGCACTTCATCTTCTCTAAGTCTATATATTTCTAATAAGCCTGTCCTATGCTTATTTCAGCATTTGTCTCACCAAGCAACAGCAAACTGTAGTGATAAAATGGTGCAGAACTCACTTAGTGTTTACTCTTGCAATCTTCTACATTTAATTTCTGTTACCACGAGTGGTATTCACCTCATTAATTTTGGCTGACATAGTTCTAACTTTTATTTTGTTAAGTCATGGCATTAAACATCTTTTATTCTAGAAGGCAAGTAGTATATAGAAAGCCAAACTGAGAAAGGGAATTAAGTTCATATATTCTCTAGAGTAATGGTTCTCAATGTCCCTAATGCAGTGACCCTTTAATAATTTGTCATGTTATGGTGACCCCCAACCATAAAATATTTCCATTGATAGTTTATAAATAATTTTACTACTGCTATGGTTATAATGTAGATATATATGTTTTCCAATAGTCGTAAGCAACCCTACAGAAACAGTTATTTGGCCCACAGCATTGTTGCAGAGAAAAAAAGATAAAAAGCAATTATTAAAACACAATTAGGAGAGCAAGATTTCATGTTGCATAAAATACAAAAGGATACTTTGAATCATTTTTACTCTCTAAAACAAGAGTAACTCTTAGGGATTTTCCCCTTTTTTGTAAATATTATAAGGTACAGTAAAAAAAAAATCAAAAGGAATGGTTTAGGGACTAGAGAGATGGCTCAGTGGTTAAGAGTTAAGAGCACTGACTGCTTTGCCTGAGGTCCCGAGTTTAATTCCCAGCAACCTCATGGTGGCTCACAAACTTCTGTAATGGGATTTGATGCCCTCATCTGGTGTGTCTAAAGAAAGCTATAGTGTACTCATAGAAATAAAATAAATAAATCTTTTTTTAAAAAGGAAAGGTTTATTCTAGCTGCCAACTACATGATTCAGTATATTGTAGCAGGGAGTCACATTGGGAAGAGGCTTGAGGGCGCTGATCCGTCTATGCATGCATGCAGTTTCAACTCCCTTTTTCCATTATTACAAAGTCCAGGATTTTCTACCCAGTGAATTCTTCTGCCCATACTGGGTAGCTCTTCCCACCACAAACAACAAAATATAATTCTCATAGGCAAGTTTGAATACCTAGGTGATTTTATATTTAATGACGTTCTGAGTAAGTACTAACAATCACAGAAATTTCTAAGTAACAGCTTTCTTTGAAACCATACATAGTTTTCAAGCTTACTATACCTACACCATAATTAAATATTCTTTTAAAATTTTCTGTCATTAACTATCGCTTGACTTTCTCTCTAAATATTTGCATATTGAGATTGTATTCATCCTTTACAGTTACACTGCAGTACAAATCTGCCTGTCTGTACTCCCACTTTTTTGAATATTTGTTTCCCCTCTTGAGACCAAAAGTATGCAATCTGATTAGAAATAAGTAGCCTGATGCTTGCAGTCCTAACGTTTTTTAATTAATCATTTTAATTAATTAATGATAACCTCATTCCAGGTCACCCCTCCAACCCCCCCATCCCATTCCCTCTCTCCCCCATCCAATTTGCCTCTACGAGGGTGCAACTCTACCCTCTCAATCACTCCTGTCTCACTGCTCTAGCATTCCCATATGCTCTGGTTTCAAGCTCTCAAAAGGCAAGGGCCTTCTCTTCCATTGATGTCAGATAAGGCCAGCCTCTGCTACATATGTAGTAGAGTCAAGGCTCACTTAATGTATACTCCCTAGATGATGGTTTAGTCCCAGGGAGCTCTGGATGGTCCAGTTAGCTGATATTGTTGTCCATATAGGGTTGCAATCCCTTCGGATCCTTTAATCTTTCCCCTCTTCCATTAGGGTCCCCAGGTTCAGTCTAATGATTGGCTACGATTATCTGCTTTTGTACTGGTCAGGTGCTGGTAGAACCTCTAAAGGAATAGACATACAAGGCTCCTGTAGGCAAGTACTTTTTGGCATCAGTAATAGTGGAAGGGTTTGCTGTCTGCACATGGAATGGATCCATAAGTGGGGCCGTCTCTGCCTTTCCTCTAGTCTCTGTTCCAATTTTTGTCTCTCCCTTTCCTTTGGACAGGGGCATTTTTGAGCTAAAGATTACCTGACAATTACAGATGTGATGTTCTGAGTAGTTACAACAATTGGAATTCTAAATTTTATTACAGGAGCGGCTTGACTACGGCCCTTGGTGGCATGGCCATAGCAGCTGAGGAGAACCAGAGAAACAATGTACAAGATGAGGTGCCCACTACATATCGGGAGAGGCTCAACTTCCACAATCTCCTAAATTAATGGATTTGGGCCTGGCTGCTTTGTGACTGTATAGCCATAAAGTCTTGAGATTGTTGGACAAAAGCCCCTCCCATGAATTTACCACATGGAATGCGGAATGCTTTGACCCCAGCTGCTTCATGTGGAACCGACACACCTGGGCCACACCTGGGCAGTGCTCAATTCGCTTTCTCAGCCTTTGTCCTTGAGATTTAGGCTGGTCTTCTGGGATTTCTCCCTAATTAATTCAGGTCTTGTAGTCGGTCTTAGGAGCCAGGGTTTCCCACTGTGCTTCCCAGATATTTTCTACCTGGGGAACTTGGGTATATAAGTGGTGAATAAAGCTACAGGAGTCTCTCTCTCTTCCTCTCCTGGCTTGACACGAATAACGTATGTGTGTGTGTTTCTTTAATCCTGCAGGCTTTTGCCCGATTCTCGGTATCCTGTTGGTACAGGCGCTGACAGCGATGCTTGCAGCCAACCATTGGACTGGACACAGGGACCTCAGTAAAGCAGTTAGGGAAAGGACTGAAGGAGCTAAAGGGGTTTGCAACCCCATAGGAAGAACAATATCGGCTAACCAGACCCCCCTCCCCACCAGTGCTCCCAGGGACTAAACCACAAATCAAAGAGTACACATGAAGGGCCCCATGGCTCTAATTGCATTGTCTGGCATCAATAGGAGGAGAAGACCTTGTACTGTGAAGGCTCGCTTCCCCAGTGTAGGGGAATGCTGTGTTGAGGTGGGATTGGGTGGGTGGGAGTGGGAGCATCTTCATAGAAGCGGGGCGGTGGGGTGAGAGGAGGGTGTATGAGTGAGGGGGAAATCGTATAACATTTGAAATACATAAAATATCCAATAAAAGTCAAAAATAAAGAAAGCAAGTGGAGCAAGCCAGGGGAAGCCAGCCAGTAAGCAGCCCCCATCCACGGCCTCTGCATCCACTTCTGACTGCAAGTTCTTGCCTGTTTGAGTTCCTATCCTGACTTCCTTTGGTGATGAACAGTCCTATGGAAGTTTAAGCTGAATAACAACCCCCCCCCATAAAAAACAAAACAAAACAAAACAGAAACTTCTGATTTTTTTTAAAAAAAAAAAGACTGAATTTTAAGTTGTTTGATTTTGTAAAGTGAAGGAAACTATTTTATTCTTCTCTCATATATTACATCCTAGCTGTATTTTTCCCTCCCTCCTCTACCCTCAGGTCCTTACTCCCAAACATCCCTTTCCCCCAAACCCACTCCTCCTTTGTTTCCCTTCAGAAAAAGGCGAGCTTCCCATGGATATCAATCAAACATGGCATATCAAGTTGCAATAAGACCAGGAATATCTATTCATGTTGCTATCCCAGACCTCATGAATCATGAACCAATATGGTCCCTGAGGGCAAAGGGAGAAGAGATGATGAATTGGGGGGAGTAGATCAACTTTACTTAGATGATTCAACTATAAAGTTCCCAGGAATGGTGGGTAGAAACATTCAGGATGGGCAAAAGTCATTGACTGAAGGCTTAGGGTACCTAAATTACCATGGGGGGGGGCACATTTCAAGAATCTCATGATCTTGCTAAATAGGCTCTTATCAGGAAAAGGTTGATCCTGTAATCTAACTGAGGCTATGTGACATTCCTCACGTAGAGAGATGTGTATGGGGTTTTGAATTTCCCAGATAAGGTCAGAGAAGGGGAAGTTCTGCCAATGAAAGGATTCTACCATATAGCAATGAGCTCAGAGGTTATCCATTCATGGCAGACTTCGACCTTTTTAGCAGAGTTTTCCCACATCTTCAAACTAAGGCTGGAAAGGACGATCCAGTAGGAGTAAAAAGAATCCCCAAAGCAGCCAAAAGAGTAATCTGTGAACCTGGCTAGTTGGTTCTGTGGTTACTTCTTTTTTGTGGTGTCCTGAATCCCTCTACCTCCTACAATCCTACCTCCCCATCTTCAGGAATCCCCCACAATAACTCTGTCAAATATTTGGCTGTGAGTCTCTGCATCTGCTTCCACCAATTGCTGGATGAAGGGTCTCTGAAGACAATTATGATCTTGGGAGTAGACAAAAAAAAGAAAGGTTATGGCTATGAATTTTTTTTGTGTCAAGTTGACAAAGAGTCGGTTGTCTTGGCTAGTTTTATGTCAACTTGAGACAAGCTCGAGGCATCTGAAAGGAAGGAACTTCAACTGAGAAAATGTCTTCATAAGATCTTCCTGTAGAGCATTTTCTTAATTAGTGATTCATTGAGGAGTGATGCCACCCCCAGGTTAGTAGTGTAGACCTGGGTCTATAAGAAAGCAGGCTGGACAAGCCATGTGGAGCAAGCCAGTAAGCAGTACCCCTCCTTGGCCTCTGCATAAGGATCCTACCTGCAGGTTCCTGACCTGGTTGAGTTCCTGTCATGACTTTCTTTGATATAATATGAAAGACTAAGCCAAATAAATGCTTTTACCACCACCACCACCCGTGCAAAGAACCTACTTCTTTGAGAATCCAACACAGACTGAAAAACATCTTTCAGGAAATTCTCTGCAACTCCAGCCCCAGATTGGGTCCATTATTCAGTCCTGTCTACTGAGTTTATGGGCATTTCTAATGAAATAATTGTGGTGAACTACCAAGCCATAGTATCTTATCCAATATAGTAACATATATGTATATGTATATATTCATGTGTCTATAAGTAAATCACAGTTTTGGGGATTCTATAGGAATATATATATATGAATATGACTTTGGATGTTGACTCAAGACTTTTGATCTAAAATAAGTAAATGAAAGTAAATCCCGTATCTCGCACAGTTATAAATGCTGCATTTATGTTCTTTATTTGTACATAAGCAAAAGGTAAGAAATATTTTGGAGAAGAAATACTTTTTATATTTTATAAAAAGCTATGCATTCATAGTTTATGATCAACTGCCTAGCACAAATTGCACAAATACATAATCAATTTTCTTTGTCTAACTTACCAACAGTAAAGGGGACACATTCATCATATACAGTATTTTGTCTTCTACACAAATGAATAATGACCTATAGGTATAGCAGAATAATATTAAAAGTCATCTTATCGCTGTTTTTCTTTGTTCTTTCTGTGTTTTAGCTGAGTATTATTTGGGTTTTCCTTAGTGGCCTGGGCTATCTATTTTGACTCTTAGAACCCTAATCAGTGTTAAGTATGGGTCCCATCTTGAGGCGAGGGACTTTGTCATTTTAGTTATTGGCTAATTATTCCCACAGGTTTTATGCCACAATTGCCCTTCCATATCATTCAGACAAGACACAATGTTATATTAAAGATTTGTGGCTGGCTTAGATTCTACCTTTCTCTTTTGATATCTTACAGAGTACCTTTCTGTACCAAAGAAACTAAATGTACAGATGAAGGCTATCTGTAGGCATCAACATATAATTTTTCCATGTTCAATGAGTCTCATAGGTATTTTCTTCAGCGTTCAATTTGGGGAGAGCAAGTTATTTTCTTGGGAACACCTTGATTGCTTACAGTTTCACAAGATAACTTTTTGACCAAAAAAATCAATTAGATGTAACACAATCCTGGTACTTGAAACTTTGTCTGGTAGCAAGAAATGTCTGCTCAGGACTCAGTCTTCCCAATATTCATCAATCTCATTTGGATTGCCTTCATATATTTATACATAAATTTTAGGAAGTTCCTACTGTATCAAGTTTTAGTACAATCCCTCCTATAATCTTTAAATACAGCTGCCTCTCCTCAATATTCTCTCCATCAACCTTCTTGCTCCTCCCCAGTTGTTCGTCCCAAGAGGGTTTAACCAGCATTAAGTCCACATGATCTTTTGCTTTCTTTTTCTTTATTATATAAGGAAATAGCAAGAAATTGCTTGTCAGACACTAGTTTTTTGGCCATAGAAATCATAGCCTCTAGAACTGTGAGAAGTAAGGTCTGTTCTTTAAAGATTATATAACGCAATTTTAATTTACTTTTAATGGCAGTTCTTATAGACCAAAAATAATCTGAGACACAATAGGAAGCCATTGTTCCATATATTAAGATATGATATGGAAGAATTAAACATTTTGGGATAATATTTGATAGATTCAATTTTATATGGGAAATATAGATTTCAATTAGACTGGTCAATGTACATTTCCTTTGGCTAGGTCATTTTTGTTGAAACTAAAAATAAAAAAGAAAATGTAAATATCTTCACTAACAGAAGAAAACTCTTCCTAAGCTAAGGAAAGAGATGCTACATGAGGCATTGCAAGAAGCGTACAAGATCTCCAAATAGACTGGACAAGAAGAGAAATGCCTCCTGTCACATAATCGCCAAAACACCAAATGCACAAAACAAAGAAAAAATTTTAAAAGCAGTAAAGGAAAAAGGTCAAGTAATATATAAAGGCAGACTTATCAGAATTACACTAGACGTCACACCAAAGAATATGAAAGCCAGAAGAACTGACACAGAAGAACTTTATACAGACCCCAATGAATACAAATGCCAGCCCAGGCTGCACTATATCACGGCAAAACTCTCAGTTAACATAGATGGAAAGAAACCAAGATGCAGTCCGTGAAATAAAACCCAATTTTACACGATATCTCCCACTGCAAATCCAGCCCTACAAAGGATAATGGATGGATAAACTCCAACACAAAGGAGGGAAACTACACCCTTGCAGCAAGAAAGTAATCTTCTTGCAACAATACTGAAACCCGAAGAAGAGGCCACACAAACTATAATCTACCTGTAACAGCACAAAATGACAGGAAGCAACAATCACCATTCCTTAATATCTCTCAACATCAATGGAGTTCAATTTCCCCATGATACAAACGTAGACTAACAGCCTGTGACACATAAAGAGGACCCAGTATTTTGCTGCATACAGGAAACACACCTCAGAGACAAATACAGACAGTACCTCAGAGTAAAAGGCTGGAAAATTTTTTCCAAGCAAATGGTCGGATGAAAGAAGCTCAAGTAGCCATTCTAATATTGAATTATTGAATAAAACTTATCAACCAAAAGACATCAAAAAATAAAGAAGGACACTTCATATTTATCAAAGGAAAAATCCACCAAGATGAACTCTCAATCTTAAATATCTATGCTCCAAATACAAGGGCACCTACATACGTAAAAGAAACCTTACTAAAGCTCAAAGCACACATTGCACCTCACACAATAATAGTAGGAGATTTCAACACCCCACTCTCATCAATGGACAGATCATAGAAACAGAAATTAAACAGAGACATAGACAGACTAAGAGAAGTCAGGAACCAAATGGACTTAATAGATATTTATAGAACATTTCATCCTAAAAAAGAAGAATATACATTTTTCTCTGCACCTCACAGTAACTTCTCCAAAATTGACCTTATAACCGATAACCAAACAGGCCTCAACACATACAAGAAGATTAAATAATCCATGCATCCTATCATATCACCACAGATTGAAGCTGGTCTTTAATAACAGTAAAAATGACATAAAGCCCAAATATACATGGAAGTTGAACTACACTCTACTCAATGATAACTTGCTCAAGGAAGGAACAAAGAAAGAAATTAAAGACTTTTTAGAATTTAATGAAAATGAAGGCAAAACATAACCAAACTTATGGAACACAATGAAAACAGTGCTAAGAGGAAAACCCATAAATCTGAGAGCTTTAAAAAAAAACCCCAAAACAAAAAAAAAAACAAAAAACAAACAACAACAAAAAAAAAAAAACAGGAGAGAGCATACATTAACAGCCTGACAGCATACTAAATGCTATAGAGCAAAAAGAAGCATATACACCCAAGAGGAGTAGAAGGGAGGAAATAATCAAACTCAGGGCTGAAATCAGCCAAGTAGAAACAAAAAGGACTATATACAAAAAAAAAAAATCAAACAATAAATCAAAAAAACCAAGAGCTGGTTCCTTGAGAAAATCAACAAGATAGATAAATTCTTAGCCAAACTAACCAGAGGGCACAGGGATTATATCCAAATTAAAATCAGAAATGAAAAGGGAAACAGAACAGAATTTGAGGAAATTCAAAAAATTATCAGATCCCACTACAAAAACCTATATTCAACAAAACTGGAAAACCTGTAGGAAATGGACCATTTTCTAGACAAATACCAGGTACTAAAGTTAAATTAGGATCAGATAAACCGTCTAAAAGCCACATAACTCCTAAAGAAATTGAAGCTGTTATTAAAATTCGCCCAACCAAAAAGAGCACAGGACCAGATGAGTTTAGTGCAGGAGTCTATCAGTCCTTCATGTAAGAACTCATACCTCAGGTAGTGGAATGTCCAGTTATCTGAGGAACCTCCAGACTGATTTCCAGAATCGTTGTACCAGTTTGCATTCCTATTAACAATGGAAGAGTGTTTCTCTTTCTCTGCATCCTCACCAGCATCTGCTGTCACTTGAAATTTTTATCTTAGCCATTCTGACTGATGTGAGGTAGAATCTCAGGGTTGTTTTGATTTGTATTTCCCTGATGACTAAGGGTATTGAACATTTCTTTAAGTGCTTCTCAGCCATTTGATGTTCCTCAGTTGAGAATTCTTTGTATAGCTCTGTGCCCCATTTTTAAATAGGGATATTTGCTCTCTGGAGACTAACTTTTTGATTTCTTTGTAGATTTTGGATATTAGGCCTATATTGGATGTAGGATTGGTAAAAATCTGTACTAATCTGCTGGGAATTGAGTTGTTATTTTGATAGGGATTGCATTGAATCTATAGATTGCTTTTGGCAAAATGGCCATTTTTACTTAATCCTGCCAATCCATGACCATGGGAGGTCTTTCTATTTTTTGAGATTTTCTTCAATTTCTTTCTTTAGAGATTTGTAGTTCTTGTCATGCAGATCTTTCACTTGCTTGATTAGAGTCACACCAAGTTATTTTATATTATTTGGAATTATTGTGAAGGATGTCATTTCCCTAATTATTTCTCAGCCTGTTTTTCCTTTGAGTAGAAGGCTATTGATTCGTTTAATTTTATACCCAGCAACGTGGCTGAAGTTGTTTATCAGGTTTAGTAGTTCTCTGGTGGAACTTTTGGGGTCACATAAGTATACTATCATATCATCTGAAAATAATGATATTTTTGTCTTCTTTCTTTCTTTCTTTCTTTCTTTCTTTCTTTCTCTCTTTCTAATTTTTATCCCTTTGACCTCCTTGTTGTCTGATTGCTCTGGCAAGGAAATTGAGTACTATATTGAATCAGTAGGGAGAGAGTGGGCAGCCTTGTCCAGTCCCTGATTTTAGTGTAGTTGCTTCAGGTTTCTCAACATTTAGTTTGATGTTAACTACTAGTTTTCTGGTTATTGATTTTACTAAGTTTAGGTATGAGCATTGATTTTGTGAACTTGCCAGGACTTTTATGATGAAGGGGTGTTGAATTTTGTCAAATGCTTTCTCAGCATCTAATGAAATGTTCATGTCGTTTTCATCTTTGAATATGTTTATATAGTGGATTACACTGATGGGTTTCCATATATTTAACATTTCCTGCATCCTAGAGCTTCATGGTCTTGATAGATGATCGTTTTGGTGTTCTTGGATTCAGTTTACAACAATTCTTTTGAGTATTTTTTAGGTCGATATTCATGAAATTGGTCAAAGATCTCTTTCTTTATTTGGAGTCTTTGTGTGGTTTTGGTATGAAATGGTGTGGCTTCCTTAGAGGAATCTGGTAGTGCTCCATCTGACATATTTTTGTTGAATAGTTTTAGACATTGTGGTATGAGGTCTTCTGAATGTCTGAATGAATTCTGCTAAATCATCTGAATCTGGACATTTTGGATAGGTGTGTCTCCCTTTCATTTCTGAAATTGTTAATTTGGATACTTTTTCTGTGCCTTCTAATTAGTTTGGGTACAGGTTTAATCTGTCTTGTTGTTTTTCTCAAAGAACCAGCTCCTGGTTTTGTTGCCTTCCTGAGGACACAGCTATACCTCTCCTGGGCATATACCCAAAAGATACTCCAACATACAACAAAAATGCATATTCCTCTATGTTTGTAGCAGCCTTATTTATAATAGCCAGAAGCTGGAAAGAACCCAGATATCTTTCAAAAGAGGAATGGATTCAGAAAAGGTGGTACATCTGCACAATGCGGTACTATTCAGCTCTCAATAACAATGACTTAATGAAAGTTATAGGCAAATGGATTGAACTAGAAAATATCATCATGAGTGAGGTAACCCAATCACAGAAAAACACACATGCTTTGCACTCAATGATAAATGGATATTAGGCCAAAAGTTCGAATTACTGAAGATGAATTGCACAGACCACAGGAAGCTCAAGAAGGCTGATCAAAATGGGGATGTTTCATTCCTTCTTAAAAGGGGGAACAAAAATATACATAGGAGGTTGTATGGAGGTAAAGTCTAGAGCAGAGACTGAAGGAATGGCCATTCATAGTCTGCCCCTCATGTGGGTCATATACATACAGCCACCAAAACTAGGTAAGGTTGATGAAGGTAAGAAGTACATGTTGACCAGAACTGGATATAGATCTCTCCTGAGAGACATAACCAGAGAATGTCAAATAGAGAGGCGAATGCTAGCATCAAACCAATGAACAAAGAACAGGACTCCTGTTGGGGGAATTAGACAAAGGATTGAAAGACCTGAAGGGGCTTGCAATCCTATAAGAATAGCAATGCCCACCTATCAGAGCTCTCAGGGACTAAACCACTACCTAAAGAATATACATGGACTGATCCATGGCTTCAGCTATATATGTAGCAGAGGATGGCCTTGTTGGGCACCAGTGGGAGGAGAAGCCCTTGGTCCTACAAAGTTGGACCCCCAGTGCAGGGAAACAACGGGTGGGTTGGTAATGGGGAAAGTGGATAGGAGGAGGGCCGTTAGAGAGGGCAGGGAGGGGAAGCAGATAGTGGACTAATGGACAGGAAACCAGGAAAAGGAATAACATTTGAAATGTAAATAAAGAAATATATACAATAAAAAAGACATCATACCAATATTGTCTAACCTATTCCACAAAATAGAAATAAACAGAGCACTACCAAATTCCTTCTATGAAGCCACAATTATTCTTAAGCCTAACCACACAAATACCCAAAAAAGAAAGAGAACTTCATAAAAATTTCCCTTATGTATATCGACACAAAAAAATACTCAATAAAATTCTTGCAAACTTAATCCAAGTACACATCAAAATGATCATCCATCATGATCATATAGGCTTCTTCCCAGGGATACAGGGATGGTTCAATATATGGAAATTCATCATTGAAATGCACTATATAAACAAACTCAAAGCAAATAACCAAATGATCATTTCATTAGATGCAAAGAAAGCATTTGACAAAATTCAACACCCCTTCATGATGAAAGACCTGGAAAGATCAGGAATTCAAGGCCCATTCTTAAACATAGTAAAAGCCTTATACAGCAAACAAGGAACTAACATTAAACTAAATGGAGAGAAATTTGAAGCAATCCCACTAAAATCAGTGACTAGACAAGGCTGCCCACTCTCTCTATGTTGATTCAATATAGTGCTCAAAGTGCTAGGAAGACCAATCAGACAACAAAAGTAGGTCAAAGAATACAATTTGGAAAGGAAAAGATAAAATATCACTATTTGCAGATGATATGACAGTATAATTAAGTGTCCCCAAAAGTTCCACCAGGGAACTACTAAGCCTGATAAACAACCTCAGCAAAATGGCTGGGAATAAAATTAACTCAAACAAATCAGTAGCCTTCTACTACTCAAAGGATAAATAGAACGATAAAGAAATTAGCAAAATGACACACTTCAAAATATTTCCATAGAATATAAAATACCTCAGTGTGACTCTAACCAAGCAAGTGAAAGATCTGTATGACAAGAACTTCAAGTCTCTAAAGAAAGAAATTGAAGAAGATCTCAGAAGATAGAAAGACCACCCATGGTCATGGATTGGCAGGATTAATATAGTGATAATGGCCATTTTGCCAAAAGCAATCTATAGATTCAATGCAATCCTCATTAAAATTCCAACTCAATTCTTCATAGAATTTGAAAGAACAAGCAATAAATTTATTCGGAATAGCAAAAGACTGAGGATAGTGAAAACTATAGTCAACAATAAAAGAACTTCTGGGACAATCACTATCCCTGACCTTAAGCTGTATTATGGAGAAATAGTGATAAAAACTGTATGGTATTATTACAGAGAGAGGCAAATAGATCAGTGGAATAGAATTGAAGGCCCAGAAATGAACTCACACACCTATGGTCACTTGATTTTTGACAAAGGAGCTAAAACCATCCGAGGTCAGCATGTAGAAGAATGCAAATAGATCCATTCTTATGTCCCTGTACAAAACTTAAGTCCTACTGGATCAAGGACCTCCAAATCAAATCAAATACATTAAAATTAATCGAAGAATAAGTGGGGAAGAAACTTGATCAGATGGGCACTGGGGAAAATTTCCTTTACAAAATACCAATGACTTAAGTCCTAAGATCAAGAATTCACAAATGGGACCTCATAAAACTGCAAAGTTTCTGTAAGGCAAAGGACATTGTCATTAGGACAAAATAGCAACCAAAATATTGGGAAAAGATCTTTACTAATCCTACATCTGATAGACAGCTAATATATAAAATATACAAACAAATCAAGAAATTAGACTCCAGTGAGCCAAATAACTCTTTTAAAAATGGAGGACAGATCTAAAGAATTCTCAGCTGAGGACTATCGAATAGCTGAGAAGCACCTAAAGAAATGTTCAACATCCTTAGTCATCAGGGAAATGCAAATCAAAACAACCCTGAGATTCCACCTAATACTCGTCAGAATGGCTGAGATAAAAATCTCAGGTGACAACAGATGCTAGTGAAGATGTGGAGAATGAGGAACACTCCTCCAGTGTTGTTGGGATTGCTGGTACAACTACTCTAGAAATCGATCTGGAAGTTTCTCAGAAAATTGGGCATTATACTACCTGAGGAAATAGCTCTACCCCTCCTGGGCATATAACCAAAAGATGCTTCAATATACAATAAAGACACATGCTCCACTATGCTCATAGCAGTCTTATTCATAATATCCTGAAGCTTGGAAGAACCCAGATCCCCTTCAACAGAGGAATGGATACAGGAAATGTGGTATATCTATACAAGGGATTATACTCAGCTATCAAAAACAATGACTTCATGAAATTCATAGGCAAATGAATTCAACTAGAAAATATCATCCTAATATGGTAACCCAATCGCAGAAAAACACGGAAGGTATGCACTCACTGATAATTGGATACTAGCCCAAAAGTGTGATATACCCAAAATACAATGCACAGACCATATGAAGGTCAAGAAGAAGGATGACCAAAGTGTGGATGCCTCATTCCATCTTAAAAGACGGAACAAAATATTCATAACAGGGGATATAGATGTAAAGTTTGAAGCAGAGACTGAGGAACATCCATTCAGAGCCTGTCCCACATGTGCCCCCTATATTTATGGCCACCAAAACCGGATAAGATTTATGAAGCTAAGAATTGCATGCTGACAAGAACAGGATATAGATGTGTCTTTAGTGACACAGCCAGACCATGCCAAATACTGAGGCAAATGCTAGCAGCAAACCATTGAACTGAGACTGGGACCCTCGTTGAAGGAATTAGAGAAAGGATTGAAAGACCTGAAGGCGCTTGTAACCCCATAGGAACAACAATGCCTACCAACCAGAGATCCCAGGGACTAAACCACTACCCAAAGACTATACTTGGATTGACCCATAGCTCCAGCTGCATATGTAGCAGAGGATGGCCTTGTTGGGCACTAGTAGTAAAAGAAGCTCTTTGTCTTCCCAAGGTTGGACCCCCAGTGTAGGGGAATGCTGGGGGTGGGGTGGGGAAGGGAAAACGCTTATATAAGACGTGGAGGAGAGAGTATAGGAAGCTTAAGGACAGGAAACTGGGAAAGGAATCACAGTTGAAAGGTTAATAAATAATATATCCAGTAATTTTTTAAAAAGGATCCGATCAGAAATTATAGCAATTGGTGTCATAAAAAGCAGTTATTAACTATTAAGTTAAAATTGAGGAATATTTGAAATATTGTTTAAGGACAATGAATGATAATCCACATGATGGCTTCTTCTTCAGTTGTTTAAACAAGCAATACATGTCATCCTCTCAAAATTATACTAACAAATGCAGCTACAGTAGAGAAAAAACTATTTGAAGGAAGCATTATGAAACACTTGATCTATATACTTGCTTAAACAAAGTTAAAGAGCAGATGGCATTGAAGGCTTGACTATAGATGTAGATAAACATTTTAAAGTCTTTATTCAGCACATTGTCCTCTGCACCCATACTTGCCGCATTTATTTCAATGAACAATCTGTGGTGGTTGAAGTTAGAGGTTGAAGCACACATTGGTAAGCGTTCTTATGCTTCCTTGACATTTTAGCCTCTATAATTTCATTGGAACCCTTCTCCACCCACATGACACCTTCTTGAGACACTGCTATTTTGGTTCCTTCATCAAAGCTGTGATATAAATGTGAAAATACTAATTTTTATTCTAAACCAGCACTCAGGACTTTGCAATCTCTATCCTCTTTAATATTCTCTCCAGCATTCACAAACATAAACCCATGATTGGCTGGCACAACCCTAGGATGATCTCCTTTCCTGCAAATCAGACAGTGATGGAGACTAATACACAAAAAGGAAAGTGATTTGGCAGGTCTGACCTACTGCTCATCTTATATCAGTACATGATTACAACAACAGCTTTTTAAATTCTATTTTGAGCTGCTGTCCTCGTTTAGGATAATTTGCTATTCAACAACATGTTATGAGTTGCACAGAAGACACATAATTAGTTGGTTCTATCTATAACAGTTGCTTGGCATCAATCTTAAGGAGGCTTTACTTGTTAAATCCGTGCTTCTAATATAAACAGAATTTGATTGAATATTAATATTTTGTTCTGTGACAAAAACTAGAAAACACCAATACATTGTTTCAGAATACAGCTTAAATTAGCATGATTCCTGATTATTAAAACTCAGGAATTACTTTTGAGAATTTAATTAATTAAATTATGTGTTTCAATAGATATTTTCTCATAAATATAAGTTGAATGGAACTTTCTTCTTCCTTACTTTTCTTTAGTATGTATTACAATAAAATGTCAGTAATGATTATAGTATTTAAATATTTTTCCAAAATAGTGAAATAAAGAAAAATAATTATTGCTCACTATGAAGTGCTATTTAATTTCCCATGCCTTTGCAGTAGAAGGTATTAGAAATGAAATAGAGTTCAAAATTATCGCTATAAATTCTTGTCTTTTATAGGAAGGATATTTTATAGTTGATTGCATGCTCAATGTCCCATATTAGCAATTCATCATTTTACAATATTAATATTCATTTTTACTAAATATGGAAACCTCACATAATCAGCAATTTCCTCATCAATTTGGGGAAATCAAATTCATTATTAAAAGTTAGTATAATATTAACAGTAAAATGCCATTCCTGGTTTAAAAATAAACAAGTCATGATTTTTCTATTATGCTTAATTTTGCATGTTATTAGAAGAAAAAAGTTATAATGTAATTCATAAATTATTTCAAAAGTATCTAGTTATAATGATTCAGTCAACCTAGGAAAATAAAGACAGTGGAGAAAAGTTTCATCCTAATTGTGTATACACCAACCATGAATGCTCTAATCATATAAACACTGGTTTCCCTCTTAGTTCACATTAGTCTTTTTATTTTCCTATCTGGACCCAAAATTTCCAGTTAATCTCAGTAATTAATTGTAGCTTACCAACTAGATATTTGGGCAAAACATATTCATAAAGGAGGTGTGTATGTTTCTATGTTGGAAATAATTAATGCAATCATATGTTTTGATCTAAATGCCAATATCTCCTATTGATTGAATAAAAATAAATGGTTTAAATGTCCAAAATTTTTAAAGAAGGTTTGTGAATATGTACTACATTATTTGGCATATCCTGTGATTTCTGATTACCTGGTTAGCTAAACTGCTGTTTCCATTTAAAATGCATAATAATTGTACATTTCCATGGTTCTGTTTCTAACATCTTACAAAGGTATTAGCAGATTTATTCCTTCTTGGAGTAAAAGACAAAAACATTACCAAAGGAAAAAATTATTTCTAATTCTTTGTACAATCTTACATGGCTAGAAATTGACCTAGAGCTTATTTTAGAATAATGGCTTGAGGAAATACAAAATATAAATGCTATTATGTAACATTACATAAGATCAGGATAAAGAAAATCAAGTACAAAGCTGATTTCCCTGAGTCTTATAGCACATTGGGCTTTAATATAGTTTAGATAGTTAAAAATCTAATGTTTAAACATACTGTCTGTTAACAGGTAATCTGCAGAAAGAAAACACTGTACCCAAACTTTTTGAGAGAATAAGATTAAGAGAATAACAAGACTGATTCCCTCTGAAGTTATCTTACTTTGGTTGGAAACCATGCTTGAAAGACATCACGCATCACAAAGCAGCTTTTTATCTACCATTACTAGGTTTTGCTAATTACTATCCTGTTTGTGTTTTTAAGTTAAAAATGATAATGGTGTTACTACTGTGAGTACCTTGGCAGTGAATTGTACCATTGCTTATGATTAGGTGGTGCTAATACAGTACAAGAAAGGCATAATAAAATGTCTATTTATAGTGACTTTCTTCAAATGATCTATGTATTTCTGAGAATCATGAGTTCCAATAATACTGAAAAATGAGACAGATTTCTAGAATGGGCTTCAGAGAACTTTCTGTTCTTAGGAAAATAATTCTGAATCTTAACTCATGTTAAAACTGAACAACATAACAAATATCCCTGATTTATACTGCTGAAAACTAATATTTCATTGTACTGATAAAATTATCTACTTTAAATATTAAAGTCTGATGTGGGAATTTTGTAAAGCTTATAAAAATTAGAAACAAGGCATTTTTTTTATAATTTGGAGTGCTGTAGAAATCTCTTATTTCATGGGTTTAGTGCTGTATTTAGTGTTTATGTTTTTAAAAAGAGGGGCTCAGGCTTTGAATCAGATAGTCTTGAAAACTAGTGTCATTGTGAATCTTTCCATCCTAGAAAAAATATATTTAGATACCAAATCTAAGCTTACATCCTTCATGACCTTCTGTATGATCCTAACAAATCGTATTTCCCAGGAAAGTTAAGCTTACTGTAGTAGAGAGCTTTTTTCTTTTACTTACTGTTTCCTTTCTCCTCTCTCGAATACTTAAAGCATAAAGAAAAAAAAAAAGAAGAAGAAAAGACTTTAGGAATACCAGGTCTGGCATAGGCTTCGTTGAGGTGAAATGACATGGTTCCTGCCCTGGGACAGGCATTGACTTCCACTAGAGTCTATGGCTGCTACAGGCATTAGGCTTGTTTGCATGATGATGTTCATATTTTCCCTATTGTTCAAGAAATGTCCTACCAGTTAAACCTTATTGACTATATGACAATCAAAGATAGCATGAGTACACAAGGCAAAGGTGTGGCTAATGTCTCAGCAGAAGGTTAAATGCTGGAACCTTAAGAACAAACCTTAAGGTTGTGGGAAATAACTCAGAAAACATTGGTTCAAAATATATAATTTCTCAAAAAATAAAGATGCAATATGAATTATATCAGGGGTTTCACAAATCAAAAGAAACAAAAGCAGCTGCCCTTTGAGCCAACTACTCAGAAAGATGGTAAGAAAGGATACAAGATTTAGAGATCAAGAAAGGAGATCACACCCAGCTAAGGTTTTTTGGTTATGCTTGCACAGATTTCTGGGACAGAGCAAGGTTAGTTCACCTTGTGGTTGAAATGGTAATTTGGGGACAGAGTCCCACCCACCTAGTTTCTTATCAGTGCCTAATAGAGACAGGAAGATCTTCGAATCCTTTTGAAATGTTAAAGAAAAAATATGCTTGTAGTGTCCTAAGATTGAAGCAACAGAGGTCACTGGCTTTCAATTCATGCAATAATCAAAAGAGAACTTGAAGTAAATGACTGGATTGATGTATAAACTAAGAGACTGGGCATATGATCCACGAGACATGAGGTGTCCAGAGAATTTTTTAAAAACAGAGAGAACTGCTTGGGGAACTGTCTTGAGGAAAAAAAAAAAAATATATATATATATGTATATGAAGAGAAAGAGAGGAGAGAGAGAGAGAGAGAGAGAGAGAGAGAGAGAGAAGAGAGAGAGAGAGAGAGAGAGAATCAGTAAAAGCAGAAACGAAAGCAATCTGGAAAGCTGTCTTGAGCAGAACATAGGCCAACAATCAGGAACTGCCATTTGTCTTTGAGTCATTTGCTTTCCAAGACATCTCTTCTCTCAGAAACCCCTCTCTAAGCTGAGGCTGGTCTTTGTCATAGAAGGAATAACACTCTGAAAACAATAGCATCTGTTTATATATTTGATAAGACCACACTAAAAAAAAAAAAACATTATTTTAAAGTTAGATTGATGATTTTTCTGGCTATTTAAGTAACAGAAATATTTATTAATGATTAGATAATTTCTAAAAGTCCCATATACTGTAAGGCTCGAAGTGAGTCTTAACTACCAGGAAACCCCCCAAGTGAGACACAAGAACAGAGTTTGATGTACATGCAAGAGGTTTATTTTTCAGGCGCACTGGGGGGGGGCATCAACCCTCAATCAGCCCCTCCTGTCCAGTGACTTGAAAGTGACCTTGAATGGCCATAACAAGCAGTTTTTATACTTTTTAGGGGTACAGGTTACATCAGCAAGGTTACAGTTTAAACTTATTGGTTAACCATATTGACCTTTGAATTTATTGGCTAGCAAGCATATGACATGCATTTGATCTATACCTGAGACCAGAGGCTCAGGTAACTATCAGTCAGTACATTCTGCAGTTTTTCAAGAATGCTCCTGGTCCTCCTGAGAACTGTGGGTGGAGAATGGAAATTGGCCTAGCCTTGAACCTAGATGGGAAGCTGGTACTTAGCCTAGTCTTGAAATGAGGTTGTGGGTGTAAGGCTGGTGAAAGCCCTCTAGGGTCCTTCATTACCACTCATTTCCCATTTAAAAATTCTTTTTTTTGTCACATATTCTGCCCATTTTACATTTACACAGATTTTCCCTTAGTACTAATTGCAAGGATTTTATCTCAGTATCTTCTGCCATGAATTTTATATATTATATATTATATTATATTATATTATATTATATATTATGCTGACTACTAATATATAATATAACATTATATATTATATCGCCTAAGAAACCAATTTGTTTTCTAATGTAGAAAGAAAAGGATTATATTAAAATGGGAGGGGAGGTGGAGAAGAAATGGGACAAGTAGTGGAGGTGAAACCATAATCAAGGTGTATTATATGGAAAAATAAATTTTGAATAAAAGTGCATGTTCAGGAGTTCACACTTCTTTTAGAATGTCAATATTACAGATAAAAAACTTTAAAAATAAAAGACATGCCTTATCCTAGTTTCTAAGATATTTGATGTGATTTCATTCTACCAATTGTAATCTAGCCCAGAAGAATGGTTCCTTGTGGATATCAATGCTGCTTAATTAATGGTGGTAAGGAGGGAAAGAAAGAAAGATGCCAGGTCTAGCACAAATATAGCCTGTTCTATGTTATATATATATATTTTTTTTCTTAGATATAAATATACATATATTTCCCCCAGTGTCTTTTTGA
Organism: Rattus rattus; assembly: GCF_011064425.1. Taxonomy (NCBI): domain Eukaryota; kingdom Metazoa; phylum Chordata; class Mammalia; order Rodentia; family Muridae; genus Rattus; species Rattus rattus. Next base: position 34,726,886 of record NC_046165.1, on the reverse strand, counting down.
ATAAGAATGAACACATAGACTCTTTTTTTTAATTGGACATATTTCTTTATTTACATTTCAAATGTTATTCCCTTTCACAGTTTTCTGTCCATAAGCCTCCTATCTGCTCCCCATCCCCCTCCCCAATAAGGGTCTTCACTTAATCTACTACCCCTGACCACCACCACCACCATCCCGACATTCCTCTGCACTGGGATCCAACCCTGGCAGGACAACAGGGCTTCTCCTTTCACTGGGTCCAACAAGGCCATCCTCTGCAACATATGCAGTTGGAGCCCTGGGTCATTCCATGTATAGTCTTTGGGTAGTGGTTTAGTCACTGGAAGCTCTGGTTGGTTGGCATTGTTGTTCCTATGGGGTTGCAAGCACCTTCAGGTCTTTCAATCTTTTCTCCAATTCCTCCAAATGGGATCCCATTCTCAGTTCAATGGTTTGCTGCTATCATTTGCCTCTGTATTTGACAGCTCTGGCTGTGTCTCTTAGGAGAGATCTATATCCAGTTCCTGTCAGCATGCACTTCTTAGCTTCATCAATCTTATCTAGTTTTTGTACATATATGTATATGTATATATATATGTGTGTGTGTGTGTGTGTGTGTGTGTGTGTGTGTGTATGTATATGTATATGTATATGAGCCACATGTGGGGTAGGCTCTGAAGGGCTGTTCCTTTAGTCTGTGCTCTAAACTTTGCCTCCATATCCCCTCCTATGGAAATATTTGTTCCCCCTTTTAAGAAGAAGTGTAGCATTCACACTTTGTTCATCCTTCTTGAGCTTCATGTGGTCTGTGGATTGCATCTTGGGTAATTCGAGCTTTTGGGCTAATATCCATTTATCACTGAGTGCATGTGTGCTTCTCAGTGATTGGGTTACCTCACTCAGGATATTTTTTAATTGAATCCATTTGCCTATGAATTTCATGAAATCATTGTTTTTGATAGCTGAGTAGTACTCCATTGTGTAGATGAACCACATTTTCTGAATCTATTTTTCTGTTGAAGGGCATCTGGTATCTTTCAAGCCTCTGGCTATTATAAATAAGTCTGCTATGAAAATAGTAGAGCATATGTCTTTGTTGTACGTTGGAACATCTTTTGGATATATGCCTAGGAGTGATACAGCTGGGGCCTCAGGTAGTGAAATGTCAAATTTTTTGTGGAACCTCCAGACTGATTTCCAGAGTGGTTGTACCAGTTTGTAATCCTACCAAAAATGGAGGAGTGTTCCTCTTTCTCCACATCCTAGCCAGCATCTGCTGTCACCTGAGCTTTTTATCTTAGTCATTTTGACTACAGGGAGATGGAATCTCAGGGTTGTTTTGATTTGCATTTCCCTGATTACTAAGGATGTTGAATATTTCTTTAGGTGCTTCTCAGCCATTTGATATTTCTCAGCTGAGAGTTCTTTGTTTAGCTCTGTACCCCATTTTTTTTTTAATCATGTTATTTGGCTCTTGAGTCTAACTTCTTTTTTTTTTTTTTTTCCTTTTTTCTTTTTTTTTTTTTTTTGAGTTGGGGACCGAACCCAGGGCTCTCTAGGCAAGTGTTTCACCACTGAGCAAATCCCCAACCCCTGAGTCTAACTTGAGTTTTTGTATATTTTGGATATTAGTCCTCTATTGGATGTAGGATTTGTAAAGATCTTTTCCCAATCTGTTAGTTTCTGTTTTGTCCTAATGACAGTGTCCTTTGCCTTACAGATACTTTGCAGTTTTATGAGGTCCCATTTGTTGATTCTTAATCTTAGAGCATAAGCCATTGGTGTTTTGTTCAGGAAACTTTCCCCAGGGTCAACGTAATAGAGTCTCCTCTCCACTTTTTCTTCTATTAGTTTGAGTGTAACTGGTCTGAGTTGGAGGTCCTTGATCCACTTGCACTTAAGCTTTGTACAGGGTGATAAGAATGGATCGGTTTGCTTTCAGCCACTTTTGAGTTTAGCCATCAGTTGTTGAATATTTTGGGCAAAAATGAGAAGGTATACCTTATTGAAGGAGTTAATTCACTGGGTGCAGTCCCATGTCACTATATTTTAGCCCTCTTTGCTTTCAGTCTTGTGGTCTTCTATGTCATTTTGTTCCAATGTCTTCTTTCCCTGCCTGAATGTCATGTTCTCTTTGGTAGTAGCCAATGCAGTTATTATCATCACAGGGACAGTAAAAGGTGGTAACACTCAATAGACAAACAAAATTTTTCTTCTTTTATAATTAACACATATTATTTTCTCCATTGCTATTTATATATTATTTAGCTGGCTATTAATAATACCACTATAGGCAGAGGTTAAACATCCTTATCTGAATTCTTTCCTCCTCACTTCCTAGAACGATTGTGGTCTCATTTCATAAAGAGCATTTCTTCCATTGTTTATCTTTTCTACAGTTTTTTTTCAGTTTCCTGTGCACATCAGAGTCAAAGTTTTTGCTTAAGAAAAGGAAAGAACTTCAAATCTCTGAAGAAAGTAATTGAAGGAGAACTCAGAAGATGAAAAGATCTTCCAAGCTCATGGATTGATAGAATTAACACAGTGAAAATGTCCATCCTAGCAAAAACAATCTATGGATTCAATGTAATTCCTCTCCAAAATTTTAACATAATCATTCACAGACATGGAGATAGCAATTTTCATCTTCATATGGAGAAACAAAAATCCCAGAATATCCAAAAAATTCTCATTATGTAATTGATACAGAGACAGAAAAACAGGTTGATCAGTGGAATACAATCAGACACTCAGAAATAAACCCACATGCCTATGGACACTTGATCTTTAACAATGAAGCCAAAAACATACATAGCAAAAGGAAAGAATCTTAAATAAACTGTGGCAGTCTATATGTAGAAGGGTGAAAATAGATCCATATTTAATCACCTTGTACAAAGTTCAAGTCCAAGTAGATCAAGGACCTCAACACAAAATCAGATACACTGAATCTAAGAGAACACAAAATGAGAAAGTGTCTCAAACTCATTAACACAAGGAGAAATTTCCTGAAAAACACACCCATGGCTCAGCTCTAAGATCAACAATTGATAAATGGGACCTCATGAAACTGAAAGGCAAAAGAAACAGTCAATAAGACAAATAAGACAAATCAGCAACCTGTGGATCGGGAAAAAAAATCTTCCCTAACCTTGCATCCGATAGAGGGTTAATACCAAAAATTTACAAATAGATCAAGAAATTAACCTCCAAAACCCCCAAATAACCCAACTTTTAAAAATGGGGTACAGAGTTAAACAAAAAATTCAGAACAGAGGAAATGCCAATAACCAAGAAGCATTTAAAGGAATGTTCAAAGTTCGCAGTCATCATGGCAGTGCAAATCAAAATGACCCTGAGATTCCATCTTATATCCTTGAGAATGGCTAAGATCAAAAAATTAAGAGAAAGTACACGTTGGTGAGGATGTGGAGAAAGAGGAACATTCTGCCATTGCTGGTGGTATTGCAAACTGTTACACCCATTCTGGAAATAAATCTGGTGGCTTCTCAGAAAATTGGAAATAGTGCTACTTGAATACCCATAGATACCACTCCTAGGCATATATCCAAAAGATGCCCCAGAATACCAAAGGAGCATATGTTTTACTATGTTAATAGCAGCTTTATTTATAATAGGCAGAAGCTGGAAACATCCCAGATGTTTCTCAACCAAAAAATGGATACAGAAAATGTGGTTCATTTATACAATGGAATGCCATTTAGTTATTAAAAATGAGAAAATCATGAATTTCACAGGCAAATGGATGAAACTAAAGAATATATCATCCTGAGTGAGGTAACCCAGATCCAAAAGGCCATGCATGGTATATACTCAGTGATAAGTGGATATTAGCCCAAAAGTACAGAATACGTGGGATATACCCCACAGACCATAAGAAGTTTAACAAGCAGGAAAGCCCAAGTAGGGATGTTTCAATTCCACTTAGAATGTGGAACAAATAAAAGTGAGACAGAGAGAGGAAGAGACCTGGATAGAAGAGAGGAGGGCGAAAGGAAGAAGGGAAGAGGATCAAATATAAGGGGAGTGGATGGAACAAGAGAGAAGCCCAGAGGCCCAGGAGAATGAATGGAAATATTTAGCCTCTTTGGGTGGAAGGTAGGACAACCTTCTAGAAAGTTTCAAAGACCTGGCAAGAGAACCTCTCAGGATACAATGCATGTGACCGTAGCCAAAATGTCCAACAGTAGGGAGAGGGAACTCATAGAGTCCATCTCTGATAGATAAACAAGGACTTCAATGGAGAGACAGGATTTCCAACCCACAGTCCAAATTTCTGAGCCAGAATTGTTCCTCGTTAAAAGAACTGAAAAGACAAAATGGAGAAGAGAGCGAAGGAAAGAAGGTCCAGGGACATACCCAATTTAGGATTCATCTCAGGGGGATAGGCCTGAGATTGTAACTGATGCTATTATGTGCTTACAGACAGGAGCCTAGCATGGCTGTCCTCAGAGAGGTTCTGCCAGCAGCTGACTCAGACAGATGCAGATACTTCCACCCAAATATTGGACTGAAGTTCGGAACCCCTATGGATGAATTATGGGAAGAAATGAAGAAGTTTAAGGGGAGGATGACCGCATAGAAAGACCAGTAGTCTCAACTGCTGGACCCCTGGGAGATCCCTGAGACTGAGTCACCAACCAGGTATAGCACACATGGGCTGGCACATAAACAGCAGAGAACTGCCTGGATGGCCTCAGTGGAAGATAAGCCTAATCCTTGACATACTTGAGGGACCAGAGACATGGGGGAAAGGGGAGCATCCTCTTTGAGGAAGAGAAAGGAGGAATCGGATGAGGATCTGTGGGAGGGGCGATCAGAATGTCGGTAGCAGCACATGGAATATAAATAAATAAAACAACAAATGAATAAATGAATGAATGGGAAATCCAGACCCTCTGGACACAAACTCATACCATTTAAAATTGCAAGCCCTAAGTATACTTTTTCTTTTGTAAGTTGCCTTGGTCATGGTGTCTTCATGCACCAATCGAGAAATATGAGATTTACCTTCTACTTGCCAACAGCTATTCAGAGTAACTTCACTTGGGGTGGGAATTTTTAACACAAAGCATTTAGAGCATATTAAAGGACTAACCACTAACATGTGAAAGAAATTACATAAACTAAATATCATCTTCAGATATGTATTTATTAAGGTGACATAATATTATGCTGAATCTTTGCCTAATATATTTTTATGGTCAAATTTGTTGACTCCGAGATAATGCTTATAATCTAAGACACCTAGTAGGCATATTTAGGAATATTGCTACTACCAGTGTGGAATAGAAAAACTAGAATACAATTGCTGAATAATTTGAATGTTTATTCATGAATTTAGTAAAAACATGAAATATTTGCAGAAAAGCAAATGTTCAAATAAATTAATAGCCATGATTATTGTGTATGTCTCTAAATAAGGGGTGTATATATTGTGATTTAATATTTTAAATGTATACTTTGAAAATTCAGCATGCATACAACTATTTTTTTACAATAATACAAACAAGCAAACAATATCATCTAACACTTAGCCTTGCCATGACTGATGTGGTTTCTTATAAACTGTTACTGTTATGAACCAGTGTCTTAGAAAGATAGAAAAAGAGAAGGGGGGGTTGGAATGAGTGGAGGAAAGCAACACATAGAGACTATTTGAGAGAGAAAATTTTAAGGTGTTTGAAATGTTAATTTAGTGGTTATTCAGATACTAAAGATGTGTTTTAAATATACACATCAAATACAAAAGCCATTACATTAAAATCTTGAATCTATTTATTAAACAAATTTTAGAGTATTCTTGAAATTTAGTAGAATATAAAATCCAAATTCAGTTCTAGTGTCTCAGTATCAAATATAATCTAACCTATATATCCCTGGAATTATTAGGATATGAAATTTCTCACAAACTTCTCTATATATGAACAAGCACCTGTTTTTCTCTTATATAGCCTCTCAAAATTGAACTAGCTACATCTTTAGTATTCTAATTCCCCCAAATTATTTTCATATAGAATTATAATCTATGACATTTACCTTGAATTTATATCTTAATGCCAGTTCTAATTAAATAATAATAAGAATGTACATTAGTATATGGTTATGAAAGTATTGAAATCTTGATAGAGCACAGCAGTAAAATACTATGCAAGGTCCTATGTGGATATAGATTTCATTTAGACATTGATAAGATAAAATAAAAATAATAAAATCATGGATATATGTTTCCACCTTAGTTTTTGTAATGAATGTATTTAGCATATGATTTAATAGTCTAATCATCACTGTGGTGTAATAGTCTGGAACACCAGATAATGATAATTATCAAGAAAAAATGTTACTGCTGTTTTAAAATACAGTCTAAGACCAATACTTTGTCCAAAAGGGAGTGAGACTAAGGAATAAGAAGAGGTTTGTCTTCCAGGAATTGGATTATAGGTAAAGAGCCATACTACACACACAAACTTTATTATTTAATGTTTATGTAATGTATTTAAGTTGCTTAAAAATAAAATTAAATGTGATGAAATGTTAAAGATTTAATATTAGAATGTCGATTTTATATTATTTAACATGTTAAACAATATGCCTAGATTTTCTATATTATGTATTTCAGTAGAATTTAAAAACATAGTTCATGATAGAAGCTCATCATTTGTGATAAAGATTTATAAGCTGCTATATTAACTTGGGGCAGATGTATAGAGCATGTAACACCTGGCTTAGACAGGATGGCTAATGAAAATACAAGTCCTTTATGGTACATTAACACTTTCAAAAATGAGTAATGTCCTGAGATTAACTCTACAGAAAGTTACAGATGAGGGTCAAAGGGAAATGTAATTTGGTGAAACAGTGTCTGCAGTATAATTCATCTAACACGCTTCTATTAGATTGGTTGCCGTTTGTATTTTCCAATAAGCTTAATTTAAGGTGGGTCTATGATGGATGATATTCATTCTCTTCAGATATAGGATATTTTCTATTTGTTTGAATTAGAAATATTTGTACCATATTCATCATTATGTGCCTAATTAGCTTACTATCTTAAAATTCATTTTAATTTGGCCAGTTCAGGCAAACAAAAAACTTTTTATTCCTTTGTTTTCAAAAACAAAATTCTCTTTAAAATAAAAAGGCAAAGGAAATAATTTATTCACATTACTGATATCAATCATTAAATCATGAATTTTCTTCTGAACTTTTATTACCCCACACAAATTCTATGTGAACTTTATTTCCTTCTTGTTAAATGTTCTCATTTCATGATAGTTACTATAAACCAAACAACTTAATGTTTGACATAGTGCATTATTTGTGATAATCATTCTGCCAGTGACTTAATGTAAAATTAATTTTACTTGAATTGGATATAAAACAAATTACTTGTGAGTTTTTAAAACGTAAATTAAACTCATGTTCAAATTTCTTTGAGAGGTCGTTAAAGTAATCTGCTAATTTCAAAAATATAAATTGATTAAAATAGATAAATAATATTTTGCTGTGCTTAAATAGCAGTTAGTCAAAGAACAATTACATAATCTTATTTGAATACAGTATGTTATCATATATTGTCCCACAATAAATTTTTCTCATTAACTATTTTCTCCCATTAATTGCCAGCCATATGAAACCTATTATATTAAAATTTTTATTGGAGTCTTATCCCAGTGACTGATAAGTTAATTGTTTATGATTGATTTCATACTTTAGCAAATCTTATTTTCACTGGTTTTACTGGTTATTTTATTTATTTACATTTCAAGCATCCCTCTTTCTGGTTTCCCCTTCACAAACTACCTATCCCATCCCTCCTCCCCTCTGATTCTATGAGAGTGCTCTGCCACACATCCAGCCCTCTAGCCTTACTGTCCTAGCAATCTCATATACTAAGGCTTGGACTCTACACAGAACTAAGGGCCTCTCTTCCCATTGATGCGAGATAAGGCAATTCTCTGTATATATGCAGCTAGAGCCATGGGTCCCACCATGTGCGCACTCTTTGGTTGGTGCTTTAGTCCTTGGGAACTCTAGTGGGTCTGATTGATTGGTATTACTGTTTTTGCTATGGAGTTGTAATCCCCTTCAGCTCCTTCAGTGCTCTAACTCCTCCACTGGAGTTCTGGCACTTAGTCTGATGCTTGGCTGCATGCGTATTGGTCAGGCTCTGGCACAGCCTCTCAGGGAACATCTATGCCAGCCTTATTTCATCAAGCACTTCTTTGCATTAGCAATCTTGTCTGAGTTTGATGTCTACAGCTGGGATGGATCCCTGGTTAAGGCAGTCTTTGGATGGCATTTCCTTCAGTCTCTGCTCTACTCTTTGTCTCTGCATTTCCTCTAAACAGGGACATTTCTGGGTTCCAACGATTTTGAGATGAGTGGATGGTCCCACCCCTTAAACTGGGGCCTTGTTTAACCTCTGGATATGGTTTCTACAGTTCTATCTCCCCTTTGTATTTCAGCTAATGTCATCACTGTTGGATCATGGGAGTCTCCTGCTTTACTGGCATCTGAAAATTTCTATTGGCCACCCATAGTACCCCATACCCCAATGCTATACACTTCCATTCAATTTCCTGACCCTGTGTAACCCAGTTACAAAAGAACACACATGGTACTCACTGATAAGTGGATATTAGGAAAAACACTTGGGATACTCACGATACAACTCAACGACTATATTAAGCTCAAGGAGAAGGAAGACCAAAGTGTGGAAGCTTCAGTCCTACTTAAAAGGGGGAACAAAATAAAGACAGGTGGTAGAGAGTAGGAGGGACATGAAGGGAGAGAGGAGGGGGAGAGAAAAATGGGGGACAGGATCAGGTGGGGTAGGAGATAGTGGTAAGAAATACAGAGGGTCAGGTAATCTTCACTTTTATACATTATTCTCTTTATCATGTAGTTCTTGGCCTGGAATTAAACACATAACAGTTTCTTGTTGCATAACAGAAAATTAATAAAAGATATTAATACACTTTGTCTATCAATAAATAAAAACTGTTGGACATAATATAAGCACAGGTTAAAAATTAACATATATTATGTGTGTGAGTGTGTGTGTGTGTGTGTGTGTGTGTGTGTGTGTTGTGTATGTGTGCTCATGTACATTTATAGGTCAGTATAGTTTTAACTTTCCAGGGTAACTATGATTCTTTCAACATGTAATGTCAATAAGCTATGGAAAACAAGTATATCAATGATTCTGCAATTTTGCTTGCAAAAGAGATGTAATAATATATTATAAATATCTATGGAATTTTTGGAAGCATAATGGCTGCTTTAAAGTTAGATAATAATGGTTGTATTCTAACTATGAATAATCAAAGCCATTGAGTTGTATACCTATGAAAGTTTAGAAAATTGTTAATACAGGAAACATATTGACTGAAAGTACAGGTAACATAATCTGTAGTATTTTCTAACGTAAATGTATAGATATTCAAAGACCTAGAGGAATTAATGATAAATGAACTATACAATTTGCAAAATAGGACCTAATAAACCTAGCAGCAAATGTAGGACGAGAAAATTTTTAACTTTTCACATTGATAAATGTATTGGCTAAATGTGAATATAGTGCACATTGAAAATTTAGGGGTTAATTTTCATAAGTAAGATTGGAGAATGGATGAGGTTTTTTTTTTAAAGGAAACTGGGAAGGGCATAAAATGTGAAATGAAAATAATATAATCAATTAAAAAAGAAAATTAAATATCATGATCTTCTTTCTCCCTAAAATGTAAGTTGAGTATTACACAAAAACCAAAGAAAAGTTTAAGCATTCACATTATTTCAGAAAATTGTAATGGAAACCTATAAATTGTATACACATGTGTATATAAATAAAATGAGCCAGCTTAATTAAGGAATATTTTATTCATCTGAAACCATCATTATCTATACCAATCTATTTATCTATCGTGTGTGTGTGTGTGTGTGTGTGTGTGTGTGTGTGTGTGCACACACACACATGTTAGGAGTTTCTAAAACAGACGTTTACTTCAGTATATATTAAGAACTGCAAAATGAATTAGAGGTCTAGGGAAAGGAAGTTGAAACATTGCCTTGGGACCCACATTACTCATCTAGCACAGAATGAAAAGTTCAGAGTCATATATTAAATCACTTGTTATAACTGAAAGATGATCTTAATATTGTGGAGCCCTGTAGCTTCACAGGAAGTTAAGAATAAGGTTATAGTAAAGAGAAATATCAAATTAATATTCCAATAAAATTCTTGATTCAAAGGTAAGTCCTTTCACCTAAGTTTTTATTTCTATTCTTATGAATGTGAAGCAGATCTCTTTTCTTACAAATTTCTTATGGTACATTTGATAATAAAACTGTTTAGCATTCTCACAAAATCAAAGTATTATTAAATGCATTTACATTGAAAATATTCCTTTAGGAAATGAGTGAGATTTTTGTGAAATACAGCTTATTGATTTATTAAATTTTATCTCATATATATAGAATTTGTGTATGTCATCAGAAGGCAGAAATATGTCAGATCAGCTATAAAGATAAAGATGGCTATCATAATGAGACAAATAAAATAATAGAAATTAAAAGTAAACAAAATGGTGGAATGTACCCTGGAGGTGCTTTTTACTGAAACTGAGTTTTAAATGGCATTGAATTAGTCATAATGGTTAAAAAAAGTTTTATTCTAGATTTAACTCTTGTTATATTTTGCCGAGTAGATGTGAGCAAAGCTTATACACCCTACATAGAATACCAATCAAAAAGAGCAAAGTATGATTCTATGGCAATGAACTCATTTGGTTTAACTATAGACCATTGGTGAGGAGGTTAATTAGAGGACAGTAGATAATACCCAAACAAGAATATCTCTGAAAAGACCTAACCCAGCATGGATGGTGATTTCACTGAAGCTACGGGTAAGAACACTGACAGTTTTTCCAGAGGTCCTGAGTTCATTTACCAGCAAATACATGGTGACTCACAACCTTTCTGTAATGGGATCTGATACCTTCTTCTGGTGTGTCTGAAGAGAGCTACAGTGTACTCACATGTTGCTTCAAGAGGGAAAGAGTGAGAAATGGCTAGAATCCCAGTTGTGGATCCTAGGAATTTCCATTCTTCTCATTGCGGTTAACGTAGAGATCTCAGTGTTATTCCACACTGTTAGTTTTCTTGGATAGTCAAGCTACACTCCACTATGAGGTAGTGATTATACAGTGCTCAGAATTAAAATGCTGCAGTTGGAGGACAACAAAACAAACTTCATGTTTACTCTCTCTGCTGTTATCAGTAGAGCATAACTTAGAGACATAGATCCATACAACTTTATATCGTTGTATGAGTTATTTCATAGAACCCCCCCACCCAGACAATCCTGATTCTAGACTTTGTGTATTAAACAACTCCAGAATGTTTCTGTATTGATCCCACTTTTAATTTATTATGAAGCCATTTTATTATAGAATTCATTATCGGGCTACCTGAAAAAGAGTTGTTAAGGAAAGGATGAGAAGTGTCCAGGGCTTGATGTGGATTCCTTAAAGGGCACTGGAAGAAAGTTTATTTATAGATGTAGGAGAATTTAGGTGACTCCCGAATTTACCTCTTAGAGGGCTGATTAAGAACATAAATAAGGCAATAGTCTTTCCAGTGAGATTACAGCTAATAAGGTAGACGTCAGAGGTCATAAAGTTAAGGAAACTTAAGATATGTTTTTACATTGAGTAAAATTTACAGATGTTTTTATGGCATACCCAGAAAATTTCAAATAGGTATCTTGGAAAAGAATAAAAGTTTACATATCTTTGCCTTAGGTATAACTCACTGCTATTTTAGCATCCTTAAGAGAAGATTATCTACACAAAGCAATAGTCTCTCTGAGTATGCAGTCTTCACAGAAAATATGATTTTTTTTGCTATAATTCTTAGCTCTTTCTTTTACAAGGAGTCAAACTTTCTTTTTGTGTACACCTAGCTGGCCTATTTCTTGTCCTGTAAACCTGTTTCCAATGTGCTCGGATTACACCATCAACACCTCTGCCTCCTACAGGCTAATTCTAGACCATTATATGGCCAGAAGTTTCTATCAGAACAATATGAAAGGGGCTACTTATAACAACATAGGTTGAAAAAAGCTACAGGGAATCATACTCTTTTATTTTTTACTTAAAATTACTATTTTGTGTGTCTGTGTGTGTACATATAAATATTTTTCATATTTACAACTCATTTATTCAGATGGTTACTCTTATCTGAAATAAGTGTCTGAGATCAGTGTACATTACACTATGCATTTTTTTGACATAACTTGCAATAGGGAAAACTGAAGTTAAGAATCTCTTTCATCAGATTGGCCTGTAGGAAGGGTTGTGTAGCATTTTTTTTTTCTTTTTTTGTTCTATTATTTTATCTATCTATCTATCTATCTATTATCTATCTATCTATCTATATCTATCTATCTATCATCTATCTATCTATCTATCTATCTATTTATTTTACATCCCAATATCAGCCCCCATCTTCTCCCAGTATACCCTCAAGCTTATCCTCTCACTGTTATCCCATACTCCTCATCCATTTACATATTACGCCCCCACCTTACACTCTTTCCAGAACACCAGGTTACTGCAAGGCTGGAACATCCCCGCCCACTGAAGCCAGACACAGTGGCCCAGTTAAGTTAAGGGAATATGTTCTGCTGGCAGGCAGGCAGGCAGGCAGGCAGGCAGGCAGGCAGGCAGGCAGGCAGCAGTTTCAGGGACAGCCCCTACTTGAGTTATTGGAGGATCCACAGGAAGACCAAGTTGCACATCTACTACATACATGCAGAGGGCCTAGGTACATTCCGGGCTAGTTCTTTCATTGGTAGGTGGTTATTCCGGTCTCCAGTGGTCTTAACTCTCTAGGTTATTTGATTCTGTTGGTTTTCCTGTTTAGTCCTGTCCCCTATAGGTCCCTCAATCTTTCCTTTAACTCTTCCATCAGACCCCCCCCCCCAGTTCCATTGAATGTTTGGCTGTGGTCTCTGCATCTCTTCCATTGGATGTGGCATGGTGCCTCTCAAAGGACAGTTTTGTTAGTCTCTTTTCTGCAATTATTCCATAATATCATTTATAGTGTCAGGGATTTATTCTTACCATGGGATGGGTCTCAATTTGGGGCGGTCATTAATTGGTCATTCTTTCATCTCTCTCCCTGCTCTACTTTAGTCCCTGCACATCTTATAGGCAGGACTCATTTTTAGTCAAAGGTATTATGGCTGAGTTACTGTGATTATCCCTCCCTTGGGAGTTAGTCCTGGCTGCAGGAATTGGCCACTTCTGGATCGATATCCCCACAGCTAGGCGTCGCAGCAAGTGTAGTTGACATAGAACCCCAGGGTCCTCCCTTCATCCTGCCTTACTCACTCAGCATACTTCCAACTCCCTCTCCTCTTCTCCCCACATATCCTAGATCACATCTCTGACAGAAGTCATTTACTCTACTAGAGACCACGCCAGCATTTTGAACTTACCACAGTTCCCACTGTCCCTCCTCCCAGTCATTCTCCCTACCTTCTACAGTACCTCCCATCTTTAGGCCACTTCCATGCCTCCTCTTGTTTCTGTTCAGAAAAGGTCAGGCCTCCCAGGGATTTCTACAAAACATGCATAAGACATTACAATACAACTAAGCACCTCCCGTCATATTAAGGCTGGACAATACTTCCCAGAAGGAGAAAAGGGGGTTCCAAAAGCAGACAAAGGATTCGGAGGCATTGTCTGCTTCTGTCATTAGGAGTCCCATAAGAATACTAATTTATTTCGCTGTATATGCAGAGGGACTGGATCAGATCCACACAGCATTTCTGTATTTTTGGAATAGCATCTGTAAGCCCCTGTGAGCCTAGGTTAGTTGGCTCTCTGGGTTATCTTGTATTGTCCTAGATCCCACTAGCTCCCACAATCCTTCTTCTGCTTTCACAGGGTTCTTTGAGCTCTGTCTACATAATGTATGTGTACTGGTCTTTGCATCTCGTTCCATCAGTCACCAGATGAAGCCTCTGAGAGGAAAATTATGCCAGGCTGCTGTCTATAAGGATAGCAGAATATCATTAGGAATCAGTTTAATCAATCAGTTCATTGACGTTTTTCCCCTAGTGTTATATTTGATTGTATCCTGGCTGTTTGGACTATTCAGAGTCTTGTCTTGGTCCTTCAAGCAGTGTCTGGGCTGGGCCCAATCTCTTGGCATGGGTCTCAAGCTGGATAAGTAATTGTTTGGCCACAATTTCTGAAATGCACTCATTCCAGCACATCTATAAGGCAACACAAATTGTAGGTGGAAATTTTTGTGGCTGGGTTGGTGTCCCATTCTTCACTGGAAGTCTTGATTGATTACAGGAAATGGTTGTTTCAGGCTCCATACTCCCAATACTACGTCTAATTTAGGGTCACCCCTGTAGATTCCTGGGCACTTCTGTTGCACTATATTTCTATCATATTAGAAATGGGTCCATCTCTAGTTGTCTCTCCAATTACTCTTATCCTCTATCTTCTCTCCAAATGATTGCTCCTGTTCATAAATCCCACAGCACTCCAACCACATCCACAATATGTTTCCTATATCCCCTTTACACAGTATCTTCCATGCATCTTCCCTTGAGCCCTTATTGTTATTTAGTTTCTCTGGCTATGTAGATATAGCATTATATCCTGTGATTTATAGCAATTATCCAATTATAAATGAGACCATATCATGTTTGTCTTCTGGATCTTGGCTATATCACTTGATGATTTTTTTCTAGTTCTATCAATTTGCCAACAAATTTCACAGTGTTATTTTTTAACAGTTGAGTAATAATCCATTGTGTATATTACCACATTTTATGGTAATAAAATAAAATTTAATGAATGGTTATTCTTTCTTTGAGAGATATCAAGGTTGTTTCCAGTTTCTGGAAATTATGAAAAAGGCTACTATGAACATAGCTGAGTAAATATCCTTGTGATAGGCTGGAATGACTTGTGCTCAGGAGAGGAATAAATGGGTCATGAAGTAGATTGGCTGCCAATTTTCTGAGATCTTGCCACATTACTTACCAAAGAGGTTGTACAAATGTTCATGCCTACAAAGAATGGAGCAGTGTTTTCTTTTGTTCACATCCTCACCAGCATGTGTTGTTACTTGTTTTTTATCTTAACCATTCTGTCTTGTGTAAAATAAAATCTCATAATTGTTTTGATTTGCATTTCCCTAGTGACTTAGGATGTTAAACTTGTCTTTAAGTGATTCTAGGCCATTTGTTATTTTTCTGTTGAGAATTCTCTGTTTAGATATCTACTGCAGTTTTAATTGGATTCCTCAATCTGTTGATGTCTTATTTCTTAAGTTCTTTATATAATTTGCATATTATCCCTCTTTCAGATGTAGAATTGGTGAAGATCTTTCCCCATTTTGTACGGCACTATTATGTCATATTGATAGTGGCATTTGCTTTATATAATCTTTTCAGTTTCTTGTGGTCTCATTTAAAAATTGTCTATCTTAGTACCTGTGGTATTGGTGTACTGTTGACTTCTTTGCCAATTTCTTAAATGGTAATTCTGCACTAAATCATCTGGCCTTGTCTAATAAATTGAAATGATTCTGGAAGGTAAAGGACACTGTAAATAGGACAAAATGGCAACCCACATTTTGGGAAAAGATCTTTACTAACACTATGTCTGATAGAGGGCTACTATGCAAAACATACAAAGAACACAAGAAATTAGACTGCAGAGACTAAATATTCCTATTAAAAATGGGGAACAGAGCTAAACAAAGAATTTTCAACTGAGGAATCTCAAATGGCTCAGAATCACCTAAAGCAATGTTCAACATCCTTTGTCATCAGGGAAATGGGAAACGCAAATTAAAACAACCCTGAGATTCCACCACCATTCAGAATGGCTAAGATCAAAAATGCATGTAACAACAAATGCTGGCAAATTTTGACCAGCGCTACTTATTAAAGATGATATCATTGTCCATAATTTGTGGACATATTTCTGGGTTTTCAATTCTATTCCATTGACCAACCTGCCTAATTTTTGCCTTTAATTTGACTAAGTCTCTATAATATTATGAAGTTTGCAGTTATTATGATTTTTCTTTTTATATTTTGTCATGCATCAAATGTGGCAATATTTTAGGCTTCTTTAATCCACAGGCAGGCTCTAAGTGAATGAATTACAGAAGGATTGGCTTTTCTTAGTTAACTAATATATTACTTTTATAAACTAATAATGTCTTTTAGATGTAAATTGCTTGATAACTTTATGATCTACAGTTAAATTAAAATTTCAAATTACTTTTATATCTAATTAATGCTAGTGTACTCAAATGTTGCTCATTTATTGTATTGCATTATTTTAATTGTTTATACTTTATTCATGCCACAATCTGATAACACATTAATTGAACTATGGTTCAATTATATTCAATAATATGAGTATAAACTCATATCTTTAGCCATACTTATACTGAAATGGCTCAGTGGTTAAAAATAGTGTCTTCTTTTATACATGACCTGTGATTAATTCCATTGCCTAAATGGCAGTTCACTGCGGCCAGTAATCCTTGTTTCAAAGGATCCAATACCTTTTTAGGACTCAGCAGCCTATGGAATACATGTGACAAACATAGATACATTCTCATAGATACATACATTCTCACACACATATACACATTAAGTTAACATTTAAATATTTTAAAAACAATATATTTAAGTAAATATATCTGTTAATATAATAGGAAAATGACTGCTTACATAATTTCAAAGACCATTTCAAGCACTTCTCTCCTATTTGTGGTTGAATATTAATATGATATTTGCACATATATAATATTACTTAAATGGATATATTTAAAAGATCCATCTCCTATAATCATATATTTCTATTTCAAATATTCTGGCTTGATGATTAAGCTCAATTAGCCTTGAGATTGTTTGTGTATCCTCATTATAGTCATATTATCAAAACTAAAATATTTACAATCCCATCATAAGACCAGAAGAGTACCTTTTATTTTCCTACGATTTATCCAATTATAAAAATAGCAAAAAAATAACTTTATTTTTACTCTATTTATCTGAATGGTTGTATTTATTTCAGTCAAGCTGTGTACCTAAAAACATTCTGTATAAGCTGCTGAGATACTGAGCATACCTTTATATAGGCAGTCTGTTCTTCACATCAAGGTTGACAAATTGTTTCCTTTTTATTAAATAGGTGCTGCTCTGTTTTTCTATCAATCTAATATAATTGACTAGAATAAATCATGACCCACTTCTTTAACAGACTCTGTGGCATGAATATTGAATTCTTCCATAGACTTCTGTTTTACCTCTTTCAACAAAAAAGCATACATTTCATGATAAATGTTTAACTTTTGCCAAAATATTAATGTTTATTAGTAAACAACATGAAACAACATTGACTCTAATTAACTTGACAACTGCTAATAACATAGAAGAGTGATTGTTATTCGATGTAATAGCCATGGCAATGTTGCCCTATGAAATCCAATGGAGATTTTGTTCACTGCATTTTACTTTGATTTCTCTAATATATCACTTTGAACCTCTAAGAAGTAACAGCTGAGACATTCATTCCTTTTGACTACAAGTAGCTTCAGAATTGATGGGAAGGCTGATTTTGATGACATATTCAATAGAAAGGCCCCTTTTAAGATTTCTTAGTGGCAGACGTCAGTGGCATGGAAGTCACATGAAGTTCTGCAAAATAAGAAAAGAGAAATCTTCATTACAATTTCAACTTCAAACGAAATTAAGAGAGAGGTGAAGAATATACATCAATTTACGTTGATTTCTGCCATAAATATATGCTGTGAGAGTTTAGTTCTTATGATAAAATAAATCCTTGAATACATTTAACGAAAAATTAATATACACACTTGTAGTCAGTAACAAAGTAGGAAAACATAAAAAATACAGATTCTGAAAATACATTGGAAAGTGCCAAAATATAATTACACTAAGTTTCTCCTGCTAATATAGCTAGAGCTAATGCCTATAAATGAATGTAATTATTGAGGTGAAGTTACAGGAATGTCAAACTTCAGTCACAATAATAATACAAGTGATTTATGACTGTAGTTAAGAACAATTGATTTCATGATATTCTTCTACAACATTATCATTTCATTATATTTATATCCTCAAGCCAAGCATGCAACTTAAAGAAATTGTTCTAGGTTTCACAAAATAGTACATTTCTATATTCTAGTTGCTGTTTAAGTGACTATGGTTGTATGAATGAGAATGTCTCCACAGACTCATATTTAATAGTCACCAAGTAGTGGCATTATTTAAAAGAATTGGAAAAATTAGGAGATATAACCTTGTTGGAGGGAGTGTGTCACTGAGGGTGTACCATGAGCCTTCAAGAGCCCATGCCAGATGCGGTCTTTCAGACTGTGGATCAGCATAGAGCTCTAACTTACCACTCCACTAACATATTTCCTCCCATAATGATAATGGACTAAACTCTGAAACTGTAGGTCCCCAGTTTAATGCTTTCTTTTATAAGAGTTTTTTGTGATGATGTCTCTTCACAGTAATAAACCAGTGTCTAGGTCAATGACCACAACATGTAAATTTCTGTGTAAGGCAGTTTGGGGAAAAAAATCAATGTGTATAAAGAATAACAATATAATTTGTGGCTGTTCGTGTTCATATGATAATAGATTTATTGAATGTACAATGCACACATATAGACAGTTGCCTCAAGGAACTACTTCTGGGAGTAATGATGGTGTATCAGGACTGATGAGTGCCAATAGACAGTAAGTTAACATCATCATCAGTATCCACTATTTAAAAGTCCAAACTCAAGGACTTGGAGAGTTGACTCTGCAGTTAGGAGCACTTTCTCTTTAGGTTCAATTGCCAGCACTGCTGGCAAGAAAGTTCACAATCATCTTTATCTCCAGTTCCAGGGTAGCCAAGGCTCCGTTCTGGTGACAATATGCACCAGGAACAGACATAAAGGCACACATAAATCCAGTCAAACATTCACAAAGCACAAAGATAAATAAGTCTTTTTTGAAAAAGAAAAAGAAGTAAATTTTTAAAAATCTATGCAACAGACAATGTACTAGATGTATGAGATTTAGGAGACATCATTAGGATAAAAATTTGCAAATCTTTTCTTTAATTTTGATTATTATTGTCATTAGTATTATGTCTATGATTTACCTTCTTTTACAAAAATAAGGCTAGTTGCAAATGTTGAAGGTTCTTTATAATATGAAATGATCACAAGATTAAAAGGAGAGAAATACAAAGATCTGGGTAGTTTGTGTAGTTATAGAAGAACAATACTTTAAAGAAACTTGCTTACCTTGTGAGGGGTACTTAGATATTTTCCAAAATAGAAAGTAAAGCAAGAGCGTCATTTGGTTGGTTCCAAGATGGAAGAGAAACATCACAAGAAGGATGAGGCATTTAAAAGGACAACTTTGTACATATTTTTGCTTAGTGACATTATTTACAACTCTGATGAATCAACTTTAAAAGTGAAAAATACAAACAAACAAATGAATGTGGAAAGTTACCTTCTTCATATCAATTGTGGAACTTTTTCAGGTGTAGTAAGGACATCGCAGTACTAGAACAAAGTGTTAAAGTAGACAATCATGGGAATGTTGCTCATGTGAAATTAAAGCTTTGAAAACTCCAGTTCACACAAGTTATGGAATCCACATATGTGCTGTGGCGGGTGGATAAATGTTGACACAGATCCCAGTAAAATTATGCAGGCAGGATAGTATACACACATAAACCTAGAAGGCAGGAATGTAAACTGAAATCACATGAAAGACTACTATTAACACAGCAGACCCATTCTAAAATTATAAACGTTTTATGAAGTGTTATTCAGGATGTTAAACAGCTTAGATAAATGCCGACTCATCTGCTTTCCTGATCCATTTGCCTGTTTTGTTTTTTCTTTTGTTGTTTCGTTTTGTCTTTGAAGTAATAAAGATCATTCTACATTCTCCTCTTTTATTTTCATAAGTAATTTATCTTCATACATTTTATGCATAAAGTATATGTCCAGATAAATATTTAAATGTAACCTTAACTAGCAGTTTATGAGGGCTGTTAATTAGCAATAATCCTAGTAATCATCAAATGCAAATGTGAAAATTGGTATTTTGCTAATGTAACTGTTATATGTTTTTAATTCCAGAACTGAAGTGGAGGCAGGAAAAATATATGTTTCAATTAAAAATAAAGTACATATGAAAGTCCTATATGTGTCTAAAAGGATAGATTTCATCTTTTCTGTGTTTAAACAATGTCACGACGACACTTTCATTTTATATTAACTCTTTGTACAAATTAACAAATAATGTACTAAAACTCACAAAACTAATATTTTACTAATATAGTTTTAAATATACTATTCTTTTATATAATATGTCAAATCAACTGATAAAATTTATAACTCCATAAACTTATTATCTATTTAGCTATGGATAGCTTATATTGATTATATGTAATTCAGTTATAATAAAATCAATAACTCAAGGCACATAAATGAAATACCTACTGATTTTACTAATACCCATATTAAATCTTAGTCACCATATAGTATGACACACTTAGCTAATATAGAGTGATATGTAAGCAAACAATAAATTAAAGTTTTTAAAATAGTTTCTGAGGACTTAGATAAAATATTAAAACTAAGCTCACAGTCTATGTATAGCAAATAAGTCATATTGTTTTTTTAAGTTCAAGAAAGAGAGAAAATTGCTGTATCTTATTTACTTTGTAACTAAATACTCCAGGAGTATAGATGTATGGGCTTATGAACAATTGAACCTGGAGTTTCTCCAGTGCCACTTCAGTCAACTTTTTCAGTGTTTTTTCTGGATAAATTCTTTACAGTATCCAAAATGGGAAATAACAGATGGAAGAAATACATCTTTCTTCAAAGCCACAGGGAGACTATCATAAACTGAGAAAATGTTGGTTAAAAAAAAACAAAATAGCACACAATTCGTCAAACTTCTTTCTTCTTAAAACTTTTTGGTCTCTAAGTGTATGTTTTAATGGTTTCCCAGAGGGCTCCAATGATTCTCAATTCACACTTTGTTTGGTGGGTCATTCCATATGTTTATGGATCTCTATATAATGAAAAGCTTCTTGACATCTGTTTTACATTTTTTAAACCCATTTGTGGCACATTCTTTTGTTGATGTTGCAAATGGCAAAGTATGAAGTGGAGTGTGTTATGCTTTCGATATATAAACATCATAAAAAAACATATTTGCTTTTGAAGTTTCCAGTCTTGATGCTTTTAGAACTTTTCCTTCTCCAATTTGTGATTTAAGTTATTCTTCTTTCCTACCTCCATAGTAGATCACTTCTTATTTATCTGGAAACCCAAGTGCTTCCACATGAACATGTGTCTATTCCTGAATATTTTAGGAGTCAAAGTCTTGATAATTACATCCTCTTCTCTCATTGTGACATTTACCCATGTCTCCTCACTGCTTTAATTAACCAACTGTGCTCTTATTACTTCAATTTTGCAAAGGATAAGAATATCTCTTGACCCTATTTTCTCTTCTAGCTGGAGCTCCAGTCCATAGTGTTTCTGTGTCATTAGAGTCATGGAAATTATTCTATGTATCCTGACCTCAATTTAACTAATCCCTTTCTGAAATTTACAAAGTTATTCTATGATATCGTTGTCTTATGAAGTTAAGGGATAATTTTTCCATTCTTCACTCTACTAAGAAAATAGGTCAGTTTTTTTGTTGTTGTTGTTTTTTTTTTTTTTTTTTTTTTTTTTTTTGTTTGTTTTTTTTTTTTTGTTTATACTGTGTTTGTTATTCTTAATAGTTTGGAGCTAATTGATTTCTCCCTCGGAATTTTTGAAATGTTGCCTTCCCACTTGAGTTTTATCTAAACTAGGAACATGTACTGCTGCCCTCAGTTGTATCAATTATTTCCTTTGCTGTAATCACAGCTTCTGTCAAAACCATTCCTAGTCAGAAAGAAGTCATGCATTACAGTTTCAATTTACTGTAGTACACAAATCATACCAGTGTGTGGAAAGGCTATTCATAACATGGGGAATCATGTGGCAGAGAGTCCAGAACCTAGCCAGTTGGGACACTTCAAAGGCTCTTATCTGGTTTCTGTTTCAATAAGATGGGCCTCATTTACCAAAACATTGGATAACTTTGAATTTTAGTATCCACATTGCATTTTGGAGACAATTTACCTTGATGGCTCAAATAAGATTACATACACCACCATTTAAAAACAGAAATTTAGTTTATTAGTGGTGACGTATGTAACATACACTGTTCTAGACACTTTCTATAAACATAGAATTTCTGAATTTATGGATGAATAGTTTGATTGACTGATTCCAGATGATCACATTGGACTGTTGCTGAAACATAGAAAATATAAAATACTTTTTGCAAGCAAGATGCACATAGAATTCTACATCAATGAGACAAATCTTTAAATTTACTATCAATTGCGTTATAATAACTACTGTTTTAATATGCAAACATACTGAGATACTAGAATGTAACTTTGTAAAAAAAAATCACACAAAAGGTAGAGTAAAAGGAATGAAGAGGTAACAGAAGAAAGTGAGAGAAAATTATTTTCTTTATTTTCTTTCATGATGTGAGGCATATGTAAATGTCTTCACATGTGTGTGTTTATACAAATATGTATCCATTAGTGTCCAGACACCACAGAGTGACATGTGGCCTTCTATCTCTGTGTATCTCACCTTATATTTGGATAAAGTGTTTCTCCGCTAAGTCTGAAGCTCAATGTTTCCAATGTTTCAGCTAGATTGGCCACCTAGTTTGCATTACTAGTATTACCAATGATAGCATGTTACTGAGTTTACTCTGAAGAGTAAATGTGTTATCCATGTCTTCTCTGTAACAGCAATATATCCAAAATAGAAATGATGACTTTGGGGGGTTGGGGATTTGGCTCAGTGGTAGAGCGCTTGCCTAGGAAGCGCAAGGTCCTGGGTTCGGTCCCCAGCCCCGGAAAAAAGAAAAAAAAAAAAGAAATGATGACTTTGATGTTCATAGAGTAGGGTGTGACTGATGTGTAATTATACCTAAAGGTAAAAGTAGTTCATAGAACTTGTAAAGAAAATGTCTTTTATATTTTGGGTTGGAAGCCATCTCTCTAGCACAAATGTGTAGCCCAGACTGGTCTCGATCTTATGATGCTCCTGCCTCTGCCTCCTGCAAATCCTACAGGCTGAGCCCTCTTTCCATGCACATGGATTGATAGAATTAAAATTGTAAAAATGGACATCCTATGAATAGCAATAAACAGATTCAATGCAATCCCCATCAAAATTTCACCACTATTCTTCGATGACATGCAGAGAGCAATTCTCAAATTTATCTGGAAAAACAATAAAAACAGGAGTGTGAAAACAATTCTTAAGAATAAAAGAACTTCTGGAGGAATCACCATCTCTTTCTTCAAGCTCTACTACAGAGCCTATAGTGATCAAAAATGCATGGTATTGGTAGGTAGAGAGACACTTGATCCGTGGAATAAAATTAAAGACACAGAAATAATACCACACACTTAAGGACACTTGATATTTGACAAAGAAGTAAAAAATGTGCAAAGGATAAAGAAAGTGTCTTCGAAAAATAGTGCCGGACAAACTGACAGTTTGTATGTAAAAATATGAAAATAGTTATATATTTGTCACCATGCACAAACCTCAAGACAAAGTGGATTAATAACCTCAACATAAAACCAGATACACTAAATCTAATAGAAGAGAAACTGGAAAAGATCCTTGAACTCATTGGCATAGGGGTGAGGGCTGTTTCATAAACAGAACTCCAGTGGCTCAGGCACTAAAATCAAGAACCTCATGAAACTGAAATGCTTCCGTATGTCCAAGGACATAGCTAATAGGCCAAATCAGCAAACTACTGATTGGGAGGAAATTGTCACTAACCTCACACATGATAGAGGGATAATAACCAAAATATAAAAAGAACCCAAGAAGCTAATCTCAAAAGGCCAAACAACCCAAACAAAAAATGGGGTATAAAACTAAACAAAGAATTCACAAGAAGAATATTGGGTGGTGGAGAAACACTCAAAGAAATGTTGATCAAGGAAATAAAAATCAAAATGACCCTGAGATTCCACTTAACAGCAATCAGGATTGTTAAGATCAAAACCTCAGGTGACAACAAATGTTGGCAAGGATGTGGAGAAAGAGGAACACTCCTCCATTGCTGATGGGATTGCAGACTGGTAGAACCACTCTGGAAATCAATCTGGAGGTTCCGCAGGAAAGTGGAAATAGATCTACCTGAAGATCCAACTATACCATCTTTGGCATATACTCAAAAGATGCCCCACAATGCCACAGGGTCATGTGTTCCACTATGTTTATAGCACCCTTACATGTAAAAGCCAGAAGCTGGAAGCATCCCAGATGTCCCACAACAGAATGGAGACAGAAAATGTGGTTCACCTATACTAGAATATTATTCAGTTATTAAGAATGAGGACATTATTGTTTTTATGGGGTTGCAAACCCCTTCAGCTCCTTCAATCCTTTGTTTAACTCCTACAATGGAGACCCTGTTCTCAGTTTGAAGGCTAGCTGTGAACATCTGCCTCTGTGTTTGTCATGCTCTGGCAAAGCCTCTCAGGAAACAGCTATATCAGGCTCCTATCAGCATGCACTTCTTGGCATTAACAATATTGTCTGGGTTTGGTGGCTGTATATGGGCTGAATTCCCAGGTGGGGAAAGTCTGAAAGGCTATTCCTTCAGTCTCTGCTCCAAACTTTCTCTCCACATTTCCTCCTATGAATATTTGCTCCCAGGGACTAAAACACCATCCAAAGAGTGGCAGACTCATGGCTCCACCTGCATATGTAGCAGAGAATGGCCTTGTTGGCACCAATGGGAGGAGAAGCCCTTGGTCTTGCCAAGGCTGGACCCTCCAGTGTAGGCAGTGTAGGGCAGGAGGCGGGAAGGTGGTGAGGTATGGGTGGATGGGTAGGGGAACACTCTCACAGAAGAAGGCAGAGGCCGATGGGATAGGAGGGTTACGGAAGTGAAACTGGGAAAAAAGGATAACATTTGAAAGTAAATTAAAAATCCAATGCAAGTAAACAAAAAAGAAAATGATGACATTATGAGTTTTGCAGGCTAAAGGATAGAACTGGAAAATATTATCCTGACTGAGATAATTCAGATCCAAAGGGGCATTCATGGTATGTACTCAGTAATAAATGGATTTAGCCAGAAAAGTACAGAATACCCAGGATACAATCCACAGAACTCAGGAAGGTTAACAAGCTGAAGGAACCAAGTGAAGATGCCTCGATTCTGCTTGAGAGGAAGAAGAAAGCAACCTCGAAGTGGAAGGGGGCGGTTCAGCAGGAGAGAGGGACCTGAGTGAGAGATGTGAGGGGAGGGGTAAAGGGAAACAGGAACAGGTATTGGGGGAGGGGTGGCGACCAGAGGAAGTAGGAGGTGTGGTACACTCTAGGATGTACTAGAAACCTGGGAGGTAAGAGGCTCTTAGGACTCAAAGGGAAAGACCATAGATGAAATGCCCTACAGTGGGTAGAAGGGACGTCCATCTCCAGTAGAAAAACAGGGCATGTAGAGTTGGCATCGCCATCTCATAGTCAAAAATTCTGACCCAGAATTTCTCCTGTTTAAAAGTAGTGCAGGGACAAAACTGGAGAAGAGAGTGAGGGAAAAGAGGTCCCATGACAGGCCCAAATCTAGCTCAAGGGGAGGCTCCAAGACTTGAACCTATTACTGATGCTATGGTGTGTTTACAGACAGTAGCCAATCATGGCTGCCCTCCAAGAGGACGAACAAGCAGCTGAAACAGTCAGATGCAGATACTTTTACCTAACCAGTGGACCGTATTTGGGTATGAAATGAGGAAAAATTTGAAAGAAGCTGAGGCGGAGGATGACCCCATAGGAAGACCAGCATTCTCAATAAACCTGGATCCAGGAGATTTCTCAGACACTGAGTCACCAATCAGGCAGCATAATTGAGCTGGTCTGAGTCCCTTGACACATATACAGCAGAAGACTCCCTGGTGTGGCCTCAGTGAAAGAAGAGGCACCTAACCTTTGAGAGACTTGAGGCCCCAAAGAGTGGGAAGTTTGGTGGAGTGAGGGTTGGGGAGTGGGGAAATTCTCTTGGTGAACATGTTGGGGAAGGAGGAGAAGGAGGGATGGAATGACGAATAGTCAGTGGCAGACTGGGAGGAGAATAACTACTGGAATGTAAAAAATAGATTAAAGAATAGTATTAAAAAGGGAAAGAAAAAGAGAATGCCTTTTTGTTATAGTTGTAGACTGTCAGTCTGAGTCTACTCAGCTTCTGGGCTTGGCCTCCTAAACATACAGAAGATAGAGTTTGTCTGTCTTACCCCACGCTCCTGCAAGGGTGGGTTTCAGGCTTTTGGGAGTGCCTAGATATTGTTTGGGGTAGGAAAGAGCAGTTTGAGGTGCAGAATGAGCTTGGGAAATCAGAGGTCATTCAGGGGTCCCCAAGCCTGTGATGAGGGATGAGGTAGGGTCCATGGTTTTCTCACACTTCTGGCCATCTAGGTGCTACTGTGAGTGACAAGAGTGTAGTTGGGGGCTTGCTGGTTGGGGGCATCATCTAGTCTGGGGCTAAGGAAGGGGGAACATCAGCTTATTTCAGTAGTGATTGTCCTTATTCTTTCAGAGTCAGCCTTGGTGGTGTCTGTGGCTCAGAGCACAGAGAGACCTTCTGTGGGAGAAATATGTTGAGAATTTGTATTTGAATGTCTTTGTCATGACTGTTCACAGTGGATCTTAATAAGAAGAAACAGTCCATGGTTCTAATAGTCTATTTGTTGTTCATGGTGGAAAAAGGATGCATGAAACCATATAAGTGGACCTGACATTAAATAGCTTTTGTAGGATGGAATGACTGGAAAGGGAAGCTTATTGGCTAAGCCATCCAGGACTCTAGTTAAGTCATTAACATGGAGAACTCTGTGTTGGGCCTATGTGACCATCAGACAGGTTTCTCTATGTGAGGAGTGTAGATTGTGCTCCAGGCCAGGAGTTTGGCAAGGAGCTGGGAGTCATGAAAATCTCAGATGTATGCCCACCGAGTCTCCATGTTTCAATCTGCTCTACCTTACGAAATTTCTTGGCATGGCTTTAGTAGACTATTACAGAAAAACTGCCACCAACCAATCAAGAGCTACAGATCCGAGGTCTATCTGATCCATCTACCTACAACATAATTCCATCACCTAGTGCAGAGGATACAGATGT
Organism: Rattus rattus; assembly: GCF_011064425.1. Taxonomy (NCBI): domain Eukaryota; kingdom Metazoa; phylum Chordata; class Mammalia; order Rodentia; family Muridae; genus Rattus; species Rattus rattus. The sequence goes on along the minus strand of NC_046165.1, from coordinate 34,699,521 downwards.
CCTTGTCATGTCAGATTTATGCCTGGGTAATAGCAACCTTAGCTCAGGTCCCTTGTGCTTTCTCAAAGGACATTTCACCCACATCGGCGAAAGTCAAAGAGTTGACATTATTTAAAATGGGAAAATGGAAGTAATCAAGTTTATTAAGATCATTACCTGAAGGGACTTGGGTGTCCACAAAGCAGTACCCCTCATAGCTCTCTAATTTTGTCTCAAAAGACAAAGAATCCCTGAAGCAAGAAGATTGTCAAGACTAGCCATTTTTATGAGCTCTGTGGTCAATTTAGAGACTCTGACTCAAAGAATAAAATAGGGTAAAATGGAAGAAACTCAGGAAAATTTTGGCCCTCTACACATATATACAAATACACAACACACACATGACCATCCATGCCCATGTACTTGCATTGCATAATTATGAAAGAGAAAAAAATATTAAAAGATTTTGTTGTTGATACTGAGACAGTTTGAAGTAAATCTCTAGGAATGAACGGACACTTAAAATTACTCAAGAGCCTCAGGAAGATTTGTAAGACAGGATTATAGGGAAACATTTCCGTGATGAAAAAAAAAACTGGACACAATTTTGTCATAAATTTCAGCATGGAAGATACTCTATTATTGTTCAGTGGCAATAATCTTAGTAGCCCTGTGAATAATTCAATAAAGAAGATGTCTGCTTGAAGAAGAAGAAAGATAATCATCATTGTAGCCCAGAATTAATTGCTCAGTATGCCCATTGATGCCTAGAAGAAAGGATGCAATATGTAAATCAGTTCAAACAGATTGTAATAATTTAAGCAATGTTTTGCTAAGAATGAATAGCTGTTTAAAATCAAATAAATAAACACTTATCTATTGAATGAATTAATACAGGAAAGTGTTAGCTTACCATGAATAGAGCTATAATTTATAGCTGTCCATTTGTTGCATGATGGCATTTTTGAAATCAGACCCTAGTTGCTTGAGCAGTGATGTGGATTTCAGTGACAAGAAATATAGACGAGGGTGTGGGAGAAAGCCAGCAATGTTGCTTGTCAGAAGACTCAGAGATACTGCGTGGACACGTAGAATTTGTACTCTAACAGTTCTCTGTGCTCTGCTTACTGCAGAAAATATATACTTTATAAGCTACATGGCAAGAGTATTGGCTCATTCACAACATTGAATTCTAGTACAAGAATTGAAAACCGTCTTCATTTCTTTGCTAGAAAGGTCTTACTCTGAATAAAGGTCCTTTCATTTTTCTCCTAGTGTACTTGGTGAAACCAATGTTCATTCAGTTAGCATTTATTTCAATGTCCTTACCCTAGCCTATTTTTATGTCTGTTTGATCACAACAAGATCATAAGAATCGAAAGGTGGCTTCAAGCTCATTGTATATAATAATCTCCTTTTCTCAAGAAACACATGAGCACAGTAAAGGAAGTAAAAGAGGAGATTGTGTTGGTCTGGAAGAAACTTACATATTATGTAGTTAGTTTTGGTAATCTAATAAAGTAAATGTGAGGGAAAGACATTACCTCCAATTTTGGTGGTTTAATTGCAGTGAATAATTAAGATGTAGTATTTTGGAAAAGAATTAGAAGCATTATAAAACAGGAACTATGTGCTCAAGGAAAACTTTTCAACATATGATGGTTTGTATATGCCTGGCCCAGGGAATGCCACTATTAGTGTGGCCTTGTTGGAGCAGGTGAGGCCTTGGAATTGGTGTGTCACTGTGTGTGTGTGGGGGGGCGCTTTAAGACCCTACTTCTAGCTGTCTGGAATTGAGTATTGCACTGGCCGCCTTCAGAGGAAGATGTAGAACTTTCATCTGTGCCTATTCCATGCCTGCTTGGATGCTGCCACACTCCCACCTTGGTGATACTGAACTGAAACTCTAAACTTTAAGGCAGGGCCAATTAAACTAAAGTATAAGTTAGCCTTACAAAACTTGCCTTGGTCATGGTGTCTATTGACAGCACTAGAACCGTAAGACAAAATGGTTCTCCATTTTTTGTTTTGCTGGGTTTTTTTGTTGTTTATTTTTTCCCTCTCCATATTTCTTTACCTCTTTAAATATCTGATTATTTCTTTATTTGTAGTCATTAACTAGATTCATCATTGCCTACAGTAGAGATTACCACTCAGAGATCTCTGATTGTCAGCCCAAATGGTGAAAGTACTGGTGACAGGTAGGACACAAGTCCAAACAAAGGTCAACTTCACCCTCAATTATATCTGCAGCAGAGCAACAGGCTGCAACCCAAGCCACAGATGTAGGTGTGTGACAGTTAGCCCAATGTGCATTCCTCTCTGCCTTTGCACCTCACACAACCAAACCTGCTGAGGGTAGAAAGCTGGACACCAGCTGCTGATTCATGCTTGCTTAAGCAGAGCAAGACACTTCTGTTCTCTGCCTCTTCAGCCTTGGGCTGCTCCAGAGAGGACTTCAGGATTGATGACTTTCTGTCTTTGCTCTTTGACTTCTGAAAAATTGACTTCACCCTCAGATGCCATGGTTTATATACTTCACAGAGTAATCTCTGAACAAACCAGTGTGGACAGAAGCCTGAGGGGCACATGGTCTAAGTGTACTTAAGGCAACAACAGTGTATCTATGTCGGCATGGGAGGTCACTGGACCCAGTCACCTGAGTGGAAATGGAAATGGGAGGTTCTGTGTGAATGTGAAGGGGGCTATTTTTATCAGACTAATATTCAGACTACATGTTCCCTGATAGCCAAATTTAAGAGAACAGAGTTAGTAAGACAGATGTTTATGTAGGAATAACATTTTTTCATCTTACTTTTAACAAAAGTTCAACTTCTCCTCTAGCCCTCCAAGTAGCAGAGTTAATGGAAAAGTTATTAGAAAGGGGGGAAGTGGGCCTGTTCAACAATGTTTCTTTGGGGACAAACCTTATATTCTTTGGCTGTAGTTCAGTCATGTAGCAAACACCAAATCTGACTCAGCGGATGCAAACCAGTACTCTAGGCGCTCAGACACCAGTCCCAAACTGGCAACTACAGTGCAGTCCTTTCAGCAAGAAGACACCAACAGCTGCAGTTCAATCCTGATGAAACTACCAGGCTCGCTAACTGACCTGCAATGAGACTGCACAAGAGATTAACTGAAGCCAAAACCTCATGAGCAGTTCTTGCGCGAGTTTCATTCAATGTTGAAGTTATCACAAGCTGACTTCAGCAACACTTTGTAAGGTGAACCAAGACATGCATGTTGTTAGTGAAGAAGAATGAGGTGGTCTAAACTAAACCCATGCTCACTGTTAATGTCCGACTATCTGTGAGGTCACTATATTCATACTCTTTTATTTTATTTTATTTTATTTTATTTATCTTTCTTAACTTGAGTATTTCTTATTTACATTTTGATTATTATTCCCCTTCCCGGTTTCCAGGCCAACATGCCCCAACCCCTCCCCCTCCCCTTCTATATGGGCTTTCCCTCCCCATCCTCCACCCATTACCACCCTCCCCGCCAACAATCATATTCAATGGAAAATTTCCTAGACAGATACCAGGTACCGAAGTTAAATCAGGAACAGATAAACCATTTATTCATACTCTTTTAACATGAGGCCTTTCGTGTGTCTGCAATATCAAATCATCCTTTCACCAATATGCCCCCCCAAAACATCATTTGTCATGACTAACTTTACAAAGAATTGGAATTTCAACTTCAGATTTATTCAGGGAAATTTCACCAACATTCTGGGATGTTCAAATCTTTTTGTATCTTTATGCATTTCTTTGTTTTGTTTTATGTTATTTATTTATTTATTTATTTATTTATTTATATTTATTTATATTTGAGACAAGATTTCTCTGTGTAGTCCTGGCTGTTTGCAAATCTGCTATGTATTCCATCCTGGCCTTGAAATTCCAGAGTTTCATGTGCTTCTGAGATTAAAGGATGTTCACAAAATAATTTTTAAAAGTCTCTAATTTGAATCTTGACAAAATCTCTAATTTGAATCTTGACAAAATATATTCCCACTTTTAACAAGAATAAAAGAAATAAAAATTCAGAGTCATGTTTTTACTGACAGTTATTTCCCTTTAAACAGAGGTTTTGTAGAAAAATGATTGTCTTAATTGGTGATTCATACCAATCTATAAATTATGTTGTTGGGAGAGTAAATCAATCAAATGTCAGATCTGAAAGGTAAGTCTGTAAACCTCTACCCAATTTTCAAGAGATAAAGAAGATTAGAAATATCCGTAGTAACAAAATTTGACATCATTGTTAAGAATGTTTGCACTGTTTACAAAATTAAAAACAAACAAACCAAAACAGAACTGTAGTAGAAACGCAGAAGAGATGGCCCTTACTTAAAAGTGCTTCAATTTTGGATCCTTCCCTAAACATTGATATATATATTAAGACTCAATTCTGTACTATTTTGTTCAAGTAATTCTCATATCAGAGCAACAAATCCTATCCGATTTAAATAGACTATATTTTATAAAATATTTATATAATATTTATATTTCCCTATAACTATATTGCCTCAAGGCATGAATATTATACATGTTCCATAAACTTAAATATTTACATTATGTTTCAGAAGTCTGTTATTAGAAACAAATTTTGGCCAACACATTCCTACGTCTAAAAATAGATTTCTATGTAATGTCTAGAATATTTGTCTATGAATTTCACGAAGTCAATTTTTTTGATAGCTGAGTAGTACACCATTGTGCAGATGTACCACATTTTCTGAATCCATTTGTCTCTTGAAAGGTATCTGGGTTCTTTCCAGCTTCTGGCTATTATAAATAAGGCCGCTATGAACATAGTGGAGCACGTGTCTTTGTTATATGTTGGGGCATCTTTTGGGTATATGCCCAAGAGAGGTATAGCTGGATCCTCAGGTAGTGCAATGTCCAATTTTCCGAGAAACCTCCATACCAATTTCCAGAGAGGTTGTTCCAGTTTGCAATCCCACTAAAAATGCAGTGGTGTTCCGCTTTCTCCACATCCTTGTCAGCATCTGCTGTTGCCTGAGTTTTTATCTTAGCATTCTGACTGATGTGAAGTGGAATCTCAGGGTTGTTTGGATTTGCATTTCCCTCATAACTAAGGAAGTTGAACATTTGTTTAGGTGCTTCTCAGCCATTCGATATTCCTCAGCTGTGAATTATTTGTTTAGCTCTGTACCCCATTTTTAATAGGGTTATTTGGCTCTTCATGAGTTCTTTGTATATTTTGGATATTAGCCCTCTATCTATTGTAGGATTTGTAAAGATCTTTTCCCAATCTGTTGGTTGCCGTTTTGTCCTACTGACAGTGTCCTTTTTTACAGAAGTTTTGCAACTTTATGAGGTCCCATTTGTTGATTCTTGATCTTAGAACATAAGCCATTGGTGTTCTGTTCAAGAAAATTTCCCATGTCCATGTGGTGGACACTCTTCCCCACTTTTTCATCTATTAGTTTGAGTGTATGTTTTGATGTGGATGTCCTTGATTCACTTGCAGCTAAACTTTGTACAGGGCGATGAGAATTTCTGGATCGATTTGCATTCTTCTACATGCTGACCTCCAGTTAAACCAGCACCATTTGCTGAAAACGCTATCATTTTTCCATTGAATGATTTTGTCTCCTTTGTCAAAAATCAAGTGACCATAGGTGTGTGGGTTCATTTCTGGGTCTTCAATTCTTCTTCCCTGGTCCATCTGCCTGTCTTTGTACCAATACCATACAGTTTTTATCACTATTGTTCTGTAATACTGCTTGATGTCAGGGATGGTGATTCGTCCAGAATTCCTTTTATTGTTGAGGATGGTTTAAGCTCTGCTGGGTTTTTTGTTATTCCAAATGAATTTGCAAATTGTTCTAACCATAAAGAATTGAATTAGAATTTTGATGGGTATTGGAATTTTGATGGCCATTTTTGCTATATTAATCTTGGCAATTCATGAGCTTGGGAGATCTTTCCATCTTTTGAGATATTCTTCAATTTCTTTCTTTGGAGACCTGAAGTTTTCATCATAGAGATCTTTTCACTTGCTTGGTTAAAGTCACACCGAGGTATTTTATATTATTTGGGATTATTATGATGCGTGTCATTTCCCTAATTTCTTTTTCAGCCTGCTTATTCTTTGAGTAGAGGAAGGCTACTGATTTGTTTGAGTTAACTTTATACCCAGCCACTTTGCTGAAGTTGTTTCTCAGGCTTAGTGGTTCTCTGGTGGAACTTTTGGAGTCACTTAAATATACTATCATATGATCTGCAAATAGTGATATTTTGATGTCTTCCTTTCCAATTTGTATTCCTTTGACCTCCTTTTGCTGTCTGATTGCTCTGGCTCTGGACTTTGAGAATTATATTGAATAAGTAGCAAGAGAATGGGCAGCCTTGTTTAGTCCCTGATTTTAGTGGGATTGCTTCAAGTTTCTCTCCATTTAGTTTAATGTTAGCTACTGGTTTGCTGTATATGGCTTTTACTATGTTTATGTATGGTCCTTGAATTCCTGTTCTTTCCAGGACTTTTATCATGAAGGGGTGTTGAATTTTATCAAATGCTTTCTCAGCATCTAATGAAATGATCATGTGGTTTTATCTTTGGGTTTGTTTATATAGTGAATTACATTGATGCTTTTCCATATATTGAACCATCCCTTCATACCTGGGATGAAGCCTACTTGATCTTGTTGGATGATCGTTTTGATGTGTTCTTGCATTCGGTTTGCAAGATTTTTATTGAGTATTTTTGCGTTGATATTCATAAGGGAAATTGGTCTAAAATTCTCTTTCTTTGTTGGGTCTTTGTGTGGTAAGGTATAAGAGTAATTGTGGCTTCATAGAAGGAATTTTGTAGTGCTCCATCTGTTTTTATTTTGTGCAATAGTTTAGACAGCATTAGTATGAGCTCTTTTATGAAAGTCTGATATAATTCTGCACTAAACCCATCTGATCCTGGCCTCTTTTTGCTTGGGAGATGTGTATTGACTGTTTCTATTTCTTTAGGACTTATGAGGTTGTTTAGATGGTTCATTGTTCCTGATTTAACTTTGGTACCTGGTATTTTCTAGAAAATTATTACTACTTAAAATTATCACTACTTACTTTATTGTGTGAAAATAATTATTAATTTGGGGAATAAAATGTGGAAAAAAGCAGAAAATAATGGGAAACTTGAGCAGATCTTGTATGTAGATATTTTAACTAAAAAGTTAAATTTGGAATATTATTTATGCTGTGAATTTATAGCAGTATTTAAATACTAAAAGATGGTTTAGTCTTGTAATGTTCACAGATTTGGAAAAATTTTAAGTTTCAGCTTTAAAAAATTTAACATGATTGCTTTTAAGATTAACATTTTACTTTGTGTTAAAGTTTGAAATTACTTTCCAAGAACACTAGTAAAGTAAGAAATTAGTCTTTGCTTTTATCTTTGGTAAAAAAAAAATTACTGAACTAATCATATAGCTCACATGTATAATTTTATTTCTTACAATGCAAGCTTTCTGAATTGCAAAACATTCTACACCATCTTTTTAATGCATGCTTTATACAAGTTCCCATCCTCTAATTCTGTAATATATACTTTTGTTTCTACTGTCCATATTTCTGATCTTAAATCATGAGTTCTTTTTTATCTAAACTTTCAATTCTTTTTTTACTGTATTTTTGAGGATCTATATATTTTACTTAAAATCATTTGGGTTTTTAATTTTTTAATGAATTGTAAATAACTTTATTGAAAATAGAAATTATTCATATATTCTGAACAGTTTTTCCTATTCCAACTCCTTCAAGTTCCTCCCTATCTTTGTTCCAGTAGATACATGTGCATATCTTACTCTCATTAGAAAACAAACACACATTTAAGGATTGATAATTTAATAAAATAAAATATAGTAAGATGAAAAACAAACGAACTAAGTTGAAAACGACAAAACATCAAACCAACACAGACATATGTTTTTCTATTTTAAGTATTTGTTAATACAAGATTACTAAATAAGAATAGTCTCAGTTCAGCCGAGTGATGAATATTGCTTATTTCTTGAAGTAGAACTCTAATTAGAATATAATCAAGGATAAAGTATAATTTTTCAATTTCCATAAGAAGTAAAAATAAGGCAAGTTTGAATATCAACAGAGATTTGTCTAGAAAGCAAAGTTCACATTAACAAAAATATTTGTTTCAATCTTTTGATGAGTTCTCTGAATTAGTGAATATGAAAAACATCCTGTATAATTGATCTCATTTTAAAAATACTTAATATTCTGCCCTAGGCTAGTTACAATGTAATAATTAAGTTGAGTTAGTATGAACTGAGTAGAGGGAAAATACTAAAAACCTAGCTACATTTAAGAATTCAGTCCAGAAATCACTATAAAAACAAATGATTGACTAGTAAGCTACATACTCATTTTTATTACTTATGATGAAATAACATAAAGAAAACAGTTTTATTTTAGAAGTATCGTCCAGGAAGATACATCTACAAATTTCCCATATTTCCACATTTCATTAACTATACATGAAAAGATCGTCCAGATGTATCTATAGCGCCTGCTCTAGAATACATGAATATATAGAAAAGGAACTGTAACAGAAAGCTGGCAAAATAGCACAGTTGGTAACATTTTTGAAAGAGAAGCCTGAGGACTTCAGTTCATATTGTAAAATCATGCAAAAATATTGGGCAGAGTGATGCATTCTAGTAAACTCAGCAAAAAGTACATGTAGATCGTGGGGCTTGTTGGCGAGTCAGCCTAGATGCAACTAAGAAGCTTAAGGACAGTTCAAAAATAATACTAACCCAATGGGAACAGTATCTATGGAAGAAAAGGAAACAGGGTTGTTTGTACATTTCCATGTATGTATGAGCACACATAGCCATGATTCATCTGTCACCTCTCTGTACACACAGGAGATCTTATGAGCCTTGTGTTGTCATAACCTAATAGAAGAAAATATTTGTTGAGTCTCTATTTCTCAGTTCTTTAGAACATAGTTCTCTTTGCATATAAGAGAATATAGATAAAATTCTAGATAGCTTTCACTATCTATCTATCTATCTATCTATCTATAAAATGAGACAATTAAATGTGCAAATTTTTCAGGCCATGTTTTCTTAATCCTAATGACCTGGGGTTTTTTGGCAAGACAGTCTATGTTGATAGCTGTACATAAGAGATAAAGTTATAAAATCACAGCAACTGGAAAATAGAGAAAGATGATTATTACTGGAGGTTGTTTTTTATTTCCTCAAGGCTAAATTACACATGATGTGATGTATTGGTCTCAATCTCCTCATAGTTTTCTCAGCCTATATTAGCTGAAGGGCTAGGATCATACCTGAAATGCATGCAAGCACATTGATGGACGTATAAGAGCAAAACTCTAGAGTATGGTAACAAAATATGACTGCTGTGCTTTAATTGTACAGAAGATTTGAAGTGCATGGAGAGAGAGTGACATAGAGAAAGAGACAGGGAGAGAAAGAAACAGAGAGATATACAGAGAGATAGAGCAGAGAATATGAATACTAAGTTGCTAAGTACAGCAACAAAGAGAAAGAGACTCAATAAAGTATATAATCCAGATCTCCAAAGAATGTTCAAAGATAGGATGAGTCAATATAGGAACCTTCTAAGTTAATGAATTTTGTATCTTTAAGGTATATTAATTCTATAAAGTAGTGTTCATTATGACATTTTTATATTTAAGGAACTTTGATCACAATTATCTTTCTATTGTCCATTTTTGTTGTTTTTTTCTGTCCACAAGAGTCTCCTCCTAATCCCTAAGATGTATTTTATTTGACATGATAGATTGAATATATAACCATTGTAGAACAGCAAGAGTAAAGTAATTAACATGATTAAAAGCATCTCACATACTCTCCATTTGGGGATTAAGAACACTTATCCAATCTCTTAGCATATTTCAAGAACAATGTAAATCAACATTAATTTAATTCCTGATATCTATTAGAGATTTTGGGAGCTTTTATTATGTAGCTATTTTTAATCTTTGCCAACATTTCTTCACTGCATCCCCAAATAGTCCATCCTTTGAGAATGACAACTTCCATTGTCCCCTTTCTTTACAATTTGAAGAACACAATAAAGTTAATGAACTGTGTCTTGAAAAATATTCTAATCTTGCCATCCAGGTTTGGAAAATGACATTGGCAAGGATTTTTTCAGCAGTAACTTATACTGGCCCTGGAGCTAAACTTTAAATGAAACACTTTGGAAATGTATGCCTTATAAGATGGTGATTTTTCAAAACACACAGGTATGCAGCAATAAATAAGACTCCGGTAGCAGGGCAGAGTTGGAGGAAGAGTTTACCCTATGATCTAAAAAGAATTCTTGCACAGAGGTTGACAGAGTTCATAAGAAAAACCCAACAGCTCAGAATATATTCATTTTAAATTCCAATCTTAGTGTTTGTCTTAAGTTTGTCATTTTAGAATTATATCAGTTGACACTATGTGCCTTAGTTCTATTGTGTGTTCCTATTGAAATAATTTTGTTATAAAATTTAGGAATATATAATGAACTTGTATAGAGAACCATTCTGACATCCTAGACGTGTATGTGTGTGTGTGTGTGTGTGTGTGTGTGTGTGTGTATGTGTGTGTACAAATAAAGTTATTTCATTTTCCCTACTTTGTAAAATATGGTAAAACTTATAGTTACATAACATTGCTAAAGACTTCATGGTATCCACTGCAAATGGCTACAATGACAAATCCTGATTTTCTACAATCACATCTACAATACAATTATCTCTCCAATGAAAATCAATTTTAGTTTTACTTTTAGTTTATCTCTTCTCATCCTACTGATTCTTCTACCATTCCCCCAATTATTAGCAATGATTACAACTTCCTCGTCACTTTTTTTTAATTCTAGGCTATTGATTATATTCTTATTCTTCAAGTTTGATTATCTTTATGGTACAGGTAAGGGGGATTCTAATTATTTTTCTTCAAGGATTTTTGCCTTCTCCTCTATCTGCTGTGGTATTGTATGCTATTGCAGGTGCAGAATTAGAAGCCTTTAGAACAATCACAAATGTTCTAGCTTGTGTGGCACAAATTTAGATATTAACATTTTCTCAGGGGACCTGACCCATTCCACAAATTTCACAAAAAGTTGAGAGTCGTGCTGCACTTAGTCAAAGTGGACATATGATCAAAGCTATTTTTATATGAGAATGTATCTTAATCATTCTATAACAAGTAAAAGTGTCCAAGCTTTCTATTCTGTTATTAGTACATATTTTTCAAATCTCAACTGTGGTAAAAGTGTTTAAATTTCATCTCTGCTACCTTTCGTGTAGGACACGGTGTCCTTTCCATCCATTGCTATTATAATCAGCAGCAACATCGCCAGCAGATGGGACGCTGAGAGATTAATCATCAGTTTAGTTACACATTAGGTGAAGCACTGCATTAACTTTAACATCTGCTTCTCTCCACAATTTCCATAGTGAGCTGGGCTAAGATGGCTGAAGCCTGCTAATCAGCTTCCACTCATCACTTCTCATAATGCTTGGTTCAGTGGGGCACACCTTGCCAGTCTCCCTGTGGTCCAGTGCTTTTTTGCAGCACTGATCGAAATAATTCTTAGACCTACCAGATGAACCAAAATGAGTTCTTGTTTGTGTATATGTGTATTGAACTTTTAAAAATTCTTTTACCTGACTTGTTGAATTGAGAAAAAAACTAATTTTGGGAGGACACACACACACACACACACACACACACATATTTCTATATTTTCATTGATTATGCAATTTTGGCAGGTATGTTGTCTTGATTTTAACCAATGCTCTTTACTATTGAATGGTTTCAACCTTTTAAATTACCATGCTTACAAAAATTATTCTTTAACTATCTATTTTGTTGACTGAAAATGAGAAAGTCTCCACAGAAGTTGTGAGTCACTCTGTAACAGAATTAAGCAATTATGAATTACACTCAGTTCTGAAGGATGTATTTGTACATAGGTACAAGAGCGAGGTTGTACATCAAATAGTCCTCATTACACACGGCTTTTGTGCAAATGACCATCTGTATCATCACACAGCATGAATACACAGAGAGAACATTTACTGATTTTTACTTTAATAAGGCATAACACTAATCCTAGAGTTCTGCCCTCATGGTTTACTTACGTCCAAAGGCCTGACTTTAAACAATAATATTTTTTATGAAATCTCTTCATATATAAATCCTTTTTAACAAGTAAAATTCCATATATGTACCCTCAAAGGATTGCCACGATTTCTTATTAAATATAAGATCCTTCTATTATTCTAATTATAATGTGTATTGAGTTCTGTTGTCAATTTAGTTATGTATTAAGGTTGCATGTCTATCTACATACTACGAATATATATGTATGTTATAAATGATATTATATGTTATATTATAAATAAATGTAAAATATATTTTTATTTACATTTTTTTAATATTCTGGCTCACTTTCTTCTGTCCTCCAGTTCAATGCCCTCTGTGGAACAGAACTGTGTGCTGAAATAAACTTAAAAAGTAGTTCATTGAAAATTCCTATTTCAAGTAGGAAATTGGGGTATATGCTATTAATTCCAGATCTCTAATTTCAAGGTTAACTTAGTCTTTAGAGTAAGTTACAAGACAGCCAGTACTTACACAAAGAACCCTGTCTAAAAAACTGTATTTCTGTTTTTATAATATTAAATAATACACTTCTAATTATACTTACTTTTGAAGAGTATGCATGTAAGTTAGTTTGAAATTTAACTAAAGATTTCTGTGAATCATCATAATCAGGTATTAAAACAATTTTACTTTGATGTGTGTTCATAAAAATTCAGTAAAATATGAAGTTTGTGCTCATCCCCATAGAGTCCCGGGAGCCTATCATATCCTATAATACGGTATTTGATGCAAACTTGGGATGCAATACTTAGTGAATTAATAAATGATTATAAACAGCATGATAAATGACAAAGAAGAGGAAACAAGGTAGGAAGAGGGAGAAAAATAGGAAAAATAAGGAGCAAATGTATCAGAATAAATAAAGGATGATAAAGAAAGCTCACAGAAATTGAGTCAAGTATACTAATAAATTTTAATATCTATCAATTGAGAATAAACTGCTACTTTCATAGGTGTGTGATGTTATTAAAACTTATTTAGTCAGATTAAATGCTGTTAAAGGTTCTTCATTTGTTTCAATAGAAATATAATCAGTCCTCTTATATAAAAATATCTATTTTCCCTTCACTATATCTTTACATACTACACTCAAACACTTCTTGTTACATGATGCACTGTCTATTATTATTTTTTTTTCTTTTTTTATACTCCAGATTTGATTTCCCTCCTGGTCCACCCTGGTTCCACATCCCATATCTCCTGCCTGCCCCACCTCCTGACTCCACAAGGATTTTCCCACTCTACCCACCCCACCAAACCTCTAAACTCCCTGGGGTCTCCAGTCCCTTGAGGGTTAGGTGCACTTTCTGTGACTGAACCCAGAACTGCCAGTCCTCTGCTGTGTTAGGGACCTCATATCAGCTGGTGTATGCTGCCTGGTTGGTGATCCAGCACTGAGAAATCTTGTTGATCTAGGTTAATTGACACTGCTGGTCCTCTTACAGGGTTGCCTTCCTCCTCAGCTTCTTCCAGCTTTTCACTAAATGAGTTTTTATTTACAATGAAGTATTTACTTAAATTTTAGCCACAAACCTTGATGACTTTGTATCTTAGATATAATTGCCAAAGTAATTTGTATTAAATTGAATATGAATTTAATGATAGATGTTCTAAAAAGTAAATGATACCTTTATATTTTAAATTCATGACAAAACAAGCAGTGCTAGATTTACACCCTATCACATGTGATTTTATGTTTACCTCTGCAGTTTAGTTTCTGTAACACCTGGAAATAATAACCCATGAGATAGCAAAACAATTATGGCCACATTCTAAAACATATGACTCAACCAATTTGATTGTCATTTTTCACTTCTCTACTAGGAATGCTAATAAAACATCAATATAAATAGCCAAAGGAAGTAATACTACCCTAGCGTATTAAATAATCAGGCTGTAATACATATGAAATTAAGTAGTGGAATAAGACTGAAGATTTAATGTTGAGGAAGAATGCCTCTATTATGTGATATGCAACAAAGTTAAGAAACACTAAATATCTATTTAATGTTATTAATACATTCAAATAACTTTCAATAGATTACATCTCTGGTATTAGAGAGAATAATTCATTGAGAGTGGGTACTTCTGCTACAGAGGACCAGCACTCAGTCCAAGAACCCAAGTCAGGTAACAGTCAGTGCTTATAACTCCTCCATGGTGCCAATTTTCTACCATTTTCCAGGAAACCTGACCTGCCAGTCACTTATATATTGGGATCTTTTGTACACCCAATTTTCTACACTTAAAAGATTTTTTAAATAAATGAAAATGAATAGTATAAATTAAAGTGTTTAATTTAGTCCAATGAATTTGAAAACCATGTTCAATTAGTTTAGAATTTATCCATGTCTGTACATGAAACAATGATCTTGCATGTATTTGTTTTACTGAGAAAATATAACTAATTAGTTGTTGAATTGTTTAAATATAAAGGAAAAATAAAGACTAAGCCCTTAGCCATATAAGAGTTTTCCATTTTTATAAGGCCAATTATTTGTCTTTTTTGTCGCCCCTTAGAGCCTGAGTTCTTGCTGCTCATAGTTCAGCAGATGAAGTTCATGCTATATCCATTTACCTTTTAATATGATTTGGTTTTTTGGAGGTCACTGCTTGAATGGTACAAGGAAATTTGGATCATTCATACCTTCTGCATTGTCATTTGTTTAATATGATTTCTTTTTTAACACTGTATGGTTTTGGCTTCTTTGTCAATTATCACCTTTCCATAAATATGTGGGTCCATAAATTTCTTGGCCTTCAATTCTATTCCATTGATTGACCTTGATTGTACCAATACCATGAAGCTTTTATCACTATTTTTCTGCAGTACAGCTTGATGTCATGGATGGTGATTCCTCCAGAAGTTCTTTTATTGTTGAGAATGGTTTTCACTGTCTTGGATGTTTGTAATTCCATATAAAGTTGAAAAATTTTCTTTCTACATCTGTGAAAAATTGAATTGAAATTTTCATGTGGTTTCACTTTCTGTAAGATAGCTCTTTTATTCTGTTAATCCTACCTATTCATGAGCATAGGAGATATTTCCATTTTTTGAGGTTTTTCTCAATTTTTTGTCTTCAGGGGCTTGAAGTTCTTGTCACACAGATCTTTACTGGCTTGCTTTACAGTTGCACCAATATATTTTATATTATTTGTGGCTCTTGAGAAGGGTTTTGTGTCCCTCATTTCTTTAATCAGACAACAAGCACACCTCAACAAAACAAGAAGATTGAAATAATCCCATGCATTCTATCGTATCATCAGGGACATAGGCTACACTTCAATAACAACAAAACCAGCAGAAAGCCCATATTCTCATGGAAAAATGAACAACTCTCTGCTCATTGATAAATGATTGAAGAAAGAAATAAGGGAAAAAATTAAAGTCTTCCTAGAATTCAATAAAAATGATGGCACAGCATAACTAAACTTATGGAACACAATGAAAGCAGTGTTAATAGGAACATTCATAGCACTAAGTGCCTTCAAGGGAGTTGGAGAGATCACAACAATTTAGCAAGATACCTGAAAGCTCTAGAACAAAAACAAGCAAGTACATCCAATGAGAGTATATGGCAAGTAGTTGAACTCAGGCTGAAATCAATCAATTAGAAACAAAGAATAATACAAGGAATCAATGAATTCAAGAGCATTTTTTTCAGAATAACAATATCTTAGATATACCTTTACACTAATGAAATAAAGGCCGTAAAGAGAGTATTCAAATCAAGAAACCAGACATGAAAAGTGAAACATAAAAACAGAAATTGAGGAAATTAATAAAATCGTCAGTTCTTACTATACAAGCCTATAGTCAAAAAAAAAAAAGAAGGAAGGAAGTAACAAAAAAGAAAAGAAAAACGGAAAATACAGAGGAAATGAATGATTTTTCTAGAGAGAACCATGTACAAAAGTTAAAACTAAAACCATGTAAACTATCTAAAGAGACCAGTAACTCTCAAAGAAATAGAAGGACTTTTTAAAAATTTCCCCAGCTCCCCAAAAATTCAAGGTTAGATGGTTTTAGTGTAGAAATCTACCAGAACTTCAGTGAAGAGTTTATATCAGTATTCCTCAAACTATCCAACAAAATAGAGAGAGAACTACCTACTTCTTCATATGAATGTAAGTTACTATGAATGTAAGTTACTATGATACCTAAACGACACAGAAACTCAACAAAGACAAAAAATTTCAGACCAGGTTTTTTTTAAAGTAAAATGAAACAAAAAAATACCAAAGTTAATTTTTTTTAAAAAAAAATTAAACCATTTCCACAAGTACTTAAAGAAATGTTAAAAGTCCTTTAGTGATCAGGGAATGCAAATTAAAATGACCCTGATATTCCAGGTTAAACCATTCAGAATGGCTAACATAAAAAACTCAAGTGACAACACTTATTGGTGAGGATGGAAAGAAAAAGGAACACTCTTCATTGCTGGTGGAATTGCAAACTTGTACAACCACTCTAGAATTCAATAGGGAGGTTCCTCAGAAAATGGGAAATAGATCTACCTGAAGATCCAGCTATAATACTCTTGGAAATATACCCAAAAGATATCCCACCATGTCACAGGGGCACATGTTTCACTATGTTCAGAGCAGCCTTGTTTGTGATAGCCAGAAGATGGAAAGAACCCAGATGTCCCACAATGGAAGAATGGGTACAGAAAATGAGGTCCTTTACACATTTGCACATTGACTCAGGTATTAAGAGTGAGGCCTTCCTGAGTTTTTTCAAGAAAATAGCTGGAACTAAAAATATCATCCTGAGTGAAGTAACGTGGAACCAAAAAGACATTCATGGTATGTACTCACTATAAGTGGATATTAGCCAAAAAATGTATAACATATCCAGGACATAAATCACAGGACTCAAGGTTAACAAGCTGAAGGACTCAAGTGAGGATGTCTCAATCCTATTTGGGAGGGAAAAGAAAACAGTCACCAGGGTCAGAGAGAAGGAGAGACTAGGATGGGAGAAGGGAAAGGGAGGGGAAGAGAGGAACAGGATCAAATATTGGATGGAAAAGGACTGAAGCTTTGAGAGCTAGTAGAAAGAAAGAAAACAGGCAACCTTGCGAGGTAGGGAGTTTGGGGTTCCTCTAGAATGTACCAGAGACCTGGGAGGTAGGAGACTCTCAGAATTCAAAGGGAGGAACCTTGGATAAAGTACTCTACAGGGCAGGGTGGGGGTGTGTAGAGTCCACCTCTAGTTGAAGGACAGGACATCACTTGGAGGGATGGGGCTGACATCTCACAGTCAAAGCTCTGACCCAGAATTGTTCCTGTCTGCAGGAACTGCTGGGACAAAAATGGAAAAGAGAATTAGAGAAAGGGGTCCCATGATGGCCTACATTGGGATCTAGCTCAAGGGGATGTCTTGAGCCCTGACATTGTTACCATTGTTGTTGTATGCTAGCAGACAGGAGCCAAATATGGCAGCCTTCTGAGAGACCCAGAAAGCAGCTAAAAGAGTAAGATGCAGATAGTAGCATCCAACCAATGGACAGAAGCTGGGGATTCCTGTAGTTGAATTGGGGAAAAACTGGAAGAAGCTGAGGAGGAGGTTGGCTCCTTTTAAAGACGAGCAGTCTCAACTGACCTGGACCCCCAAGTCCTCTCAGACTCTGAGCCATCAATCATGCAGCATCACCAGCTGAGATGAAGCTCATGACACATATTCAGTAGAGGACTGCCTGATCTGGCCTCAGTGAAAGAAGATGCACCTAACCCTTGAGAAACTTGAGACCACAGGGAGTGGGCAGGCCTAGTTGGGTGGGGGTTGGGGGTGGGCGCATCCTCTGGGAGACATGGGAGAAGAGCTATGGGATGGAGAGTGGTCAGGATATAGACTGGAAGGAAATGAAGTCTGGACTGTAAAAAAAAAAGGATTAAAGAATTAAAAGAAATAAATTCAATAAATCTATTTATCACTAGATGTTTCTAGCTAGATAGATGTATAAACATAGATGTATAGGAAAAACATATAGATATAGATAGGTAGATATAGATAGATAGATAGATAGATAGATAGATAGATAGATAGATGACAGACATAATTCTAAATATAGATATATAGGTATAGATATAGAAAGACAGATAGATAAATAGATAAATAGATAGATAGATAGATAGATAGATAGATAGATAGATAGATAGATAGATAGATAGATAGATAAAGTAGATGATAGTGAAAGAAGTTTGTTCTCATAATAGCTTCAACTTTATCAGTTGGTGCTATGTATATTGTCATGTACCTCTATGATGATGGTTAAATGATACACTATAATAAGTATAAAAGTAGGAATTTAGCAAAGAATTTAGTACTGTGTCTATTTAGTGGAATATTAATGTAACCCACTAAGATGTAACAGTCAGTCAGCCATGGGCTTTTATCCCAGTTAAGGATACCAGAAATAATTTCCATATTGTTTAGTAGACGTTAATTTCAATCAGGAAATAGTCACCTACTTTAACAATATTTATACAACTATTTGAATAATGGTTTATCTTGCTAACACAGTCTTTATGTTATTGTATCTCACAGTTTTAATAGGTAGATAAGACATTCAACGAATTTTCTCTCCAGTAGCATTCATAGAACCTTCTAGTATTATGAAAACTATGATACTATGATACTATATGGCAATTTTAAAAATATTTACTGTTAAGTATCCTTTTACATAATACCTCCTCTCCTCTGTCTGTTCACATACATCATTAATGGGTATATTCAGATGATCTCTATACCATCCTATAGAGATTTTGGCTTATCTTACTCCTATTCATGACTGCTCTACTCACACTAATCCATGTATGGAAACGATGTAGATGTTAATATACCATTGACTATAGTTCCTATATGCAATAGATAATTTTAATTTAAAAGAAATATAAAATTCATAAGTATGTAAATGGAGCTGTATGTAATTATTTTTAGTGACGTAACCTAGACCAAGAAAAACAAATACCACCTACTCATTATTTCATATATAGATGCAAGGTATGATTGGTTAGCTATATCTTTGGATTGATGTAATCAAAGAAGGCAGGAAACTAGAAAGAGGCTGTGGAGGGGTTTCAGCAGAAAGTAAGGACTGATAGCTTTCTGCAATGGAAAGGGCTACTTAAAATATAAATGGGATCTCATAAAACTGCAAAGCTTCTGTAAGGCAAAGGACACTGTTGTTAGGACAAAATGGCAACCAATAGATTGGGAAAAGATCTTTACCAATCTTCAACAGATAGAGGGCTTATATCCAAAATATACAAAGAACTCAAGAAGTTAGACTGCAGGGAGGCAAATAACCCTATGAAAAAAATGGGGCCCAGAGCTAAACAAAGAATTCACAGCTGAGGAATGCCAAATGGCTGAGAAACACCTAAAGAAATGTTCAACATCTTTAGTCATCAGGGAAATGCAAATCAAACAACCCTGAGATTTCACCTCACACCAGTGAGAATGGCTAAGATCAAAAACTCAGATGACAGCAAATGCTGGCGAGGATGCGGAGAAAGAGGAACACTCCTCCATTGTTGGTGGGATTGCAGACTGGTACAACCGTTCTGGAAATCAGTCTGGAGGTTCCTCAGAAAATTGGACATTGAACTACCCGAGGATCCAGCTATACCTCCCTTGGGCATATACCCACAAGATGCCCCAACATATAAAAAAGACACATGCTCCACTATGTTCATAGCAGCCTTATTTATAATAGCCAGAAGCTGGAAAGAACACAGAAGCCCTTCAACAGAGGAATGGATACAGAAAAAGTGGTACATCTACACAATGGAATATTACTCAGCTATCAAAAACAATGACTTTATGAAATTCATAGGCAAATGGATGGAACTGGAAAATATCATCCTGAGTCAAATAACCGAATCACAGAAAAACATACATGATATGCATTCATAACTGGCTATTAGCCCAAATGCTTGAATTACTCTAGATGTACAGAACAGGTGAAACTCAAGAAGGATGATCAAAATGCGAATGCTTCACTCCTTCTTTAAAAGAGGAACAAGAATACCCTTGGCAGGGAATAGGGAATCAAGGTTTAGAATAGAGGCAGAAGGAACACCCATTCAGAGCCTGCCCCACTTGGCCCATACATATAAAGCCACCAAACTAGATAAGTTGGATGAAGCAAAGAAGTGCAGGCCGACAGGAACCAGATATAGATCTCTCCTGAGAGACACACCCAGAATACGGAAAATACATAGGTGAATGCCAGCAGCAAACCACAGAACTGAGAACGGGACCCCTGTTGAAGGAATCAGAGAAAGGACTGGAAGAGTTTGAAGGGCTCGAGACCCATATGAACAACAATGCCAACAACCAGAGCTTCCAGGGACTAAGCCACTACCAAAACTATACACATGGACTGACCCTGGGCTCCAACCTCATAGGCAGCAATGAATAGCCTAGTAAGAGCACCAGTGGAAGGGGAAGCCCTTGTTCCAGCCAAGACTGAACCCCCAGTGAACGTGATTGTTTGGGGGAGGGTGATAATGGGGGAGGATGGGGAGGAACACTCATAGAGAAGGGAGTGGGAGGGCTGGTGGGATGTTGGCGGAAACTGGGGAGGGGAATAACAATCGAAATGTAAATAATAAATACTTAAGTTAATAAAGATAAAAAAATATTTTACTTTCAAATTCTGTTCTTCCCTATTTGTGGAAAATTATGGATATCTGGAAGCTGTATTAGATTCTTCTACTTTTACTAAATTTAAGACAAACTGCCTAATATTGTTGAGGTTTTCTTTTTGCATTTGGTACAATGTTGTTTCAGAGAAGTCACTATACTTCAGTGAAGATAGTTGGGAGGAATACAGGGCAAAACATATAATGTAGAATTCTCTCATAGTATCTTACAAGGCTACAATTTTCTACTTTTCCATGAAGGTTTACATATCTTTAATACTTCCAAATGTGATTTTTGTTTGTATGTTTGTGTTATTTTCATGAATGAAGTCTATAAGCCATGCTTTCAGATTTCATGTGTATCCACAACCACCAAATTCTTATGCCTTGTCATATTAGTGTTCTGAGAAAAATTCTGTAAATTTATTAAATTTCACTAACTCGATTGTTTGGATATTCTTCATGAACTCATAATAAATTTAATATTATCTATTTTTATCTAGCTCGACCTAGTGTGTGTGTTTGTGTGTCTATCCTAATTAAACCCTCTGAGTTTATGAGTAGGTATACTGACACCAAATTTACACTCCAAAATATGTACAGACACTTTCATAAGCTTAGTCATCTCATTATCTTTCCTTTTATATTCATCATTTATACACACATCCACTTTTAGAAATAAATGCTTGCTTTAAATGATTTGCTGATATTATGGGTTTATCATAAATGAAATTAAGGTCTTTACTCATTTAACAATGAAAGAATCCTTGTAAGCACATTGAGGGACTGCAAAATATCACTCTTTTGAAAAACAAGCAACATTGGAAAATGAAATTTAAAGTAAGATGATGGTGAACATATTACATGTGGCTATATATTCATATTAAGAATTATTGACATATGAGAAAAGTTACTGCACACAAGTAAGTGATATAGATAAACCAGCAGTGGGAATATCTCTAAATCAAAAAAAGCTGAGAATATAAAAGTAAAAAAAAAATTAAAGCAACTTTGAATTAATTTTTATTGATTTTAGAACCTACAGCAATACATTACATAATTACTAATCTATTACTGTTTTAAAAATATTTAAAGAATAATAAGTAAATGTAAAGAACATGTAATGGTTTGGACTTCATGGGAGGTTTTAAGAGATGAATGGAAAAGGAGACATTTTGTAATTAAATTAAACCTGGAAAAATAAAACCTGAAAGAAAAAATAGAGTTAGAGCAATTATATGGAAAAATAATGATGAAAAAATTGAACTAATTTTGTTTCCAATAAGAAAATTATATTGAACAGATTATTCAAAATAAAATTAAAATATTTCAAATATTTATGTTTATAAACCTGAGATGAATTTTCCCAGAGTGTCCGAACTGTTAAATATTAGTGTGTATTTTGAGATATCTTTTTATTCCTATGTAATTTTATCATGAAATTTTTAAACTTTGTTAAATGTTTTTTACAAAAACTTTAATTGTGGTGTTAATTTAACAGATAGAGAAATATAGAAATTTACTGTGAATTCATAAATCAATGAATGGGTATCAGTGGACAATTTGAGACTTTTTATTAAAAGTTAGTCATCAATTGTGTTGTCACAGGAAGAGATTGCATATCCAAGGGCAGTTCTAATATTAACATAAATTTGCAAACTAACGATGTTTTAATATGGATAATAGTATATCCCCATGTTTTTGTTTGTTAAAAATAGTTCTTATTGGGCATTAATATTATTAATTAGTATTTAAATATCTTAAATACTGTGCTTACACAAAGCCATTTTAGAACTGGTTAAAATTAGATATGTTCACCAAATGGAAGTTCTCTTGGTTGAATAATGGAGATTTCATAAAAGCTGACATAGAGCACACAGACACACCAAAGCTCTGTATTAAGTAGCAAGTAGTTTTCTACACTGTGTGAGGAATTTCTATCAGATATGATTACAAGCTCCAAAACCAAAGCCAAAATGAATGTATTTTTCTTAAAACTTCATCATCTTCAGATACAGAATTCTAGTAAGGGAAAACAGAAGAAAGTACTAATTTGGGTTTATGTTGGCTGGTAAAGGTCAAGCAGTATAACGTAAGTTTGCATTCATTTATAATGTGGTAAATCAGTGTCATGAGAAATGGGCTCATTGTATCTTTTTTAAAAAACTCAACAAAAATTTTGCCAAAAATATTCTACTGCATCTAGGTTTGGTGTATTAGCTCATTTATTTGTGAGCATACACTTAAAAATGGTTCCATGGAAAATATTTTATCCTATACCTTTCTCATAACATTTGGTACTAAAGGATGTATATTCATAATCTATACAGGGAAATGTTTGTTTCACTTTCTATACAGGAAATGTTTTTGATTACATGGAATTTTACCATGAAGCAATACTTACTTTATATTACTTCCTAAACATCAGTAAACAATTATTATGAGTTCGTATATGGTACTCTATAACTATACACATTATATCTGGAGAGTGTTTACTTACAATTTATAAAAGTAATCAAATACATCATTGATTAGTTTCCTACATCAAATGTATGACTGGCATGTATGAGACTATCTTTTAAGTCTATATTTTTTGGTAAATATGTGTGGTAAAGTATAAATTGTAAACAAACACAGCAAATCTTTTCCTTACAAAAAAAAATCTAAAGTACTCAGTTCATGTCCCTAACCTGTTTGATTCAGTTTCCTGTGCCTTAGTCCCCAAAGGAAATTGCTATTTCTATATTTTTATCTCCTTCCAACAAGTCAAACCTAGTGGACAGTAAATCAGTGTGAAGAGCAATTTTCCAGTGGATCAAAGATGAAACACTAGGCCTGGAGTGCACTGGAAATATTGCTCAGTTGCCTTTTTGTTTCATCTTGAGAAAGAACTATCATCACAAAAGACAGTTCTAATATAGGAGAAATTGTATTTGACTTGACATTCAGAAGGGAAGGTACTGATCTACTGCTTCCTACGTGTATGAGCTTGGCCACTCTGCTTATGATTCATCAGCCCGCTCTGCTTGGTAGATAAACTTTCAATGCTATCAGTATAAAAATGATCTGTATTAGACTATCCCTGGCCTATGAAAGAGTAAGTTTATGTCATTGAATTTATGGAAATACTATTACTCTGTTTTTCTGAGTAATAAGTTATGAGATATACTTGTAATAAACTATAGCATACCAATGTGAAATTTGCTAGCTTAAAATGGTTTATATAAATGAAATCAGTAATTTTAACAACAAAGATTTTATAAAAAAATTTATTTTGACAGAAAAAAAAACCAGTTGTAATTCTAGTGGTGTTCTGGGCTTAGTTACTGCATTTATATGTAATTCATTTCATATTGATTAAACTACAACAGAATTGTTATCTATCAAGTAAATAGTAAAATTTAGTGGTAATAACAAGTATATTGAAGACTATTAAATATTGGCTATAATTTCAATTTTTATATCACTAACTTAATTTTTCAGTAATTAAACATCTTTATGAAAACAAATATTCTGGTTTCTATGTTCCAGGCTTCTGTATTTCAGTGTAACATACATATTCACCAACTAGGATATAGCATCTGGAAAGTCATTTGATGAATGTTGATTTCCTATCATCACTCCTCTTCTACTTCTTTGGTCCATATGAAAAAATTATTCAGTAAGCTTTATGACACCATAGTTATTCAGATTTATTATATACTATATATAAAATATGAGTCATAGTTCAAGAACAGATTCTGTGAATATTATCTACCCAATCCATATATTATCTAAGCAAAAGATATGAACAAATCTTAAGAAAATCTTTGAGACAAATCCCTCACATATATAAATTAAAATTGATTGTATTCTATAATGTGAAAACGTTGATTGCTTCTATAATATACAAACTTTCATTGATTCTATAATATGTAAAAATGTGAAGTTACATTATTTTTTAAGATGAAAACAAATTCTTCCATATTTATCACCCTATACAAAGCTCATACTCAAGGGCATAAAGGACGTCAACATAAAAGTGGGAACACTGAATCTAATAGAAAATAGGAAATAACCTTGAATGTATTGGCACCAGAGAAAATGTCCAGAATAGAGCACTGGCTCAGGCTCTAAAATCGACAATTGATAAATCTGACATCGAGAAACTGAAAAGCTTCTGTAAAGCAAAGGATATCTTCAAGAGGACAAAACAACAGCCTAGAGATTAGGAAAAGGTCTTTACTAACCCTATACAGAGGCCTAATACCTGAAATATATAAAGAACTCAATAAGATAGAGTCAAAAATGATAACCCAATTAAAAAATTGAGTACAAAGCTAAACAACAAATTCTCAACAGAGGAATCTCGAATGGCTAAGAATCATTTAAATAAATGTCAAACATCCTTATTCATGAAGAAAATGAAAATCAAAATGATACAGACATTCTACCTTACACCAATAAGAATGGCTAAGATCAAAAACTCAAGTGACAGCACATACTAGAAAGATTATGTAGGAGAACATTCCTCCATTGATGTTGAGATTGCAAACTTGTACAACCCTGTGGAAATCAGCTTGGCTTTTTCTAAGAAAACTGGAAATAGTTCTTACTGAAGTCCCAGCTATACCACTCCTGGGCATATACATAAAAGATGTTTCGCCATACCACAATGATATGTGTTCAAATATGTTCATAGCAGCCTTATTCATAAATAGGAAGAAACTGCTAATAACCAAAGAGTGAATAAAGTAAATATTGTTTATTTCAACAATGGAATACTATACATTCATTAAAAATAAAACAAAAAAATACATGTATTTTGAAGGTCAATGAATGGAACTATAAAATATATTCCTGAGTGTGATAACCTAGATGAAATAGGATATGCATGGTATGTATTCACTGATGAGTGCTTGTTAGCCAAAAATAAAGAATACCCATGATATAGCCACAGACCCTAAGAAGTTAAACAAGAAGTCAGACACAAGTGAACATGCTTAAATCCCACTTAGAAGGGGGAACAAAATACTCATGTGAAGCAGAGGGAGGGAGGACCTGGATGGGAGAGGGGAGGGAGGGAAATATCCAGGCAGGTTCAAGTATGGAGAGAAACAGGAAACAGTCCAAGAGGGTCAGGAAAATTACTAAGAATATGCAGATACCTGTGGGGCAGTGAAAGGCTGGGGTAATCTCTAAAAAGTCCCAGAGACATGGGGTGGGCTAGGCTCCCAGGAATCTGGGTGGGTGACCTTATCCCAAATGCCCAACAGTGGGGATATAGAGACTAAAAACACCACATCCAGTACCTGTGAATGATGGGGACACCAACCCATCTACAGTATTTTCAGCTCCAAATTTGTCATTTCTTTGTCCTTTCTGAAATAAATACAGAGACAGAATTGGAGCAGAAAGGGAAAGAGTCAGACCAGTGACCAGTCCAACTTGGCATACTTACCATGGCATACTATTCCTGACATTACAACTGATGCTATGCTGTACTTGCAAATAGGAGCCTAAGCAAGGCTGTCCTCTGAGATGCTGTACCAGCAGTTGACATCCAAGCATTGGAAAGAGATCAGGAGCTTATGTGGAAGGGTTAGGGCAATGATTGAAGGTACTGACTCGGATGAAAATTCTACAGGAAGAACAACTCTACCAACTAACTAGCCTGTACCCTAGTAGCTCCTAGAGACTGAGTAACTAACCAAAGACATGTGTGAGCTGGTCTGTAGCCCACTACACATATGTAGCAAAGGGCTGCCTTGTTAGTCCTCATTGGGAAGATATTAGGCAGGGTGGGGGGGAGAACCCCGTCAGAGGTAAAGGAAAGGGAGGCAATCTCTCTGAGGAGGCACTGAGAAATGGGCCAGTGTTTGGGATGTAAATAAATAAAATAAGTAATCAATAAAAATATTTCTTTCCCAAAGGAAGTATGTGCATAACTAGAACACAACCATCCATGCACATTGAGTAGATATAAACAAAATCCTATAGGTAAATTTGCAACAACATTACATTTTTAAGTATTACCAGTTATAATTACTTTATCATATAATCCCTATATTTTAGAACATGTAGACTTATTCCACTACACATTTTTAAAGCATGAAGTTTACATATATTTATTTTATTATTTACTTATTTATTTAATTATTTTCTCCCTCCATCTATGTTTCTGTCTGTCTCTGTCTCTCTCATTCTCTCTCTTCCACACTCTCCATTCAGAAATTTTGGTACAGACTTGTGGTATTCATTGTAGTGGCTCTATGCATCTGGAAAAACTTTGCTCTTCCTCAGGCACAGATACTGTAAGCCCTCCTATCATCGCCTATAGTTGCTTCCCTAAATTTTCTAAGTATGGCCTAAAAATGTTTCCTCACATAATTAATTATAAGCAAACTGGACTGTTAATAGACAAAAACATACTCTGCTGCCAACTGTCCAAATCTCAGCCAATCACTGTGGTTAAGGTTCTGGCAATGTTAGGCATGCAAACTTCAAATATAAAACAGACACTCCTTGGAACCCCAGTCCACCTCTCTTATACCTCTTCCTCTCTCTCTCTCTCTCTCTCTCTCTCTCTCTCTCTCTCTCTCTCTCACACACACACACACACACACACACTCTCTCTCTCTCTCTGTTGTCTCATTTCTCCTTTTACTTTTTTTTCTTATTTATTTATGTTTTATTTATTTATTTGCTTATTTATTTAATTTGACATAGGTTCTCATGATATAGCTCTGTATACCCTGGAACTTCATACATAATACCTGCATAGAATTCATAGACATCCAACTGCTTCTGCCTTTCAAGTTCTAATATTAAATACATGTACTATCCATTGATAATTTACAACTTAACATACAGATATTCTGTTTGAAAACTACATATTTTAGAAGTCTTATAACAATTTTGTTCCTTTTAATTTTATTTTTAACAATGCATTATTGAATGTATAGTAATTGTGTGTTAGACAACTTTGACAATTAGCAATATTCTGTTAACCATGCTTATATATGTCTGACAAATATACATATATATATATATATATATATATACATATATATATATATATAATAAGTTTCTTTAACTGAAAATTTCATTATGAAAAGACCATTGCTACAGAAGGGCTAATGTGACTCTTGGGAGTTTAAAAACAACCATTGTAATTACTACTCATACTTTTGTCATATCTCTCTTCCTGAGTTGGTTTGTAAAATAATTTTCCCACAGAAATATTAAAGTTTTTCTAAATACTTCTTTGCATTTCAGAACTATAAAGTAGGAAACAGTAGTACTTATAAGTTAAAATACATAGGATTGCATATAAATATTTAACACTGACAAATCTTTTTGTTATTTAATAATTTCATTGTCATAATCCTGTTACTTTAGTCAGACATATATAGTCCTAAAAAAATTCTCCAAAATGTTTCAATTTCATATAGTTTGAATGATTCATAAAATTGATAATGTAAGAACTGCTTTTAATATTTAGGGTGTTTAAATGCATTGAAAATTTTGTATATATATTATATTTATGATTTCATAACCCTGATAGTTCAAAAACAAAATTTCAGTCACCTTTGTATGCATGATTTAAATAAATTAACTCATGGATATTACACAAAATTTGCACTGCACTAGGTTTCCATATTGCTGCCAAAATGTCCTTCAAGCCGGTGTGTCTCTCCTGTCATTTCTTTCGTCAATCTTATCATCAGATTACCTTTCCAACCTGAGCCTCCTGGATTGTCCCTCCTCAACTGCAGGGTCTGTTCTATTTATCCATAAAATCTACTCTATTTTGCACTCCCAAGGAGACCCAGATGTATACTGTAGATAATTCCTTGATTCCTAATGTTTCTGATTCTACGGATTTTAACTTTATTATCATTTAATGGATGTATCTTTCTGAGCCTTGTTTATCTTATTAAAGATAATTTTAAGTAGTTCTATTGATTGGCTTGCAAATTCTGTGATACCATTTTTTTAAATCAATGTTCAAGAGCCGAATAATACTTCATTTTGTAAATATACCACATACCTTTAATTCATTAATATGTTGAGAGACTTCTAGGTTGTTTCTAATTTCTGGTTATGAAGAATAGAGAATTGATGAACATTGTTGATCATGGCTCTCTGAAATAATATGAAGTGTTCTTATATGCTAAGAGGATTAGAGCTGTATCTTGAGGTAGATTAATTCACCCTTTTCTGAGGAACTCCATACTAATTACCATAGTGTCTATATAAATTTGCACTCTCACTAGTAACAGAGAAGCGTTTGCTCTGTCCCACATCCTTCACAGCATATGCTGTAATGAACTCTACAAATAAGGAGAAAAACAGAGGCACAAATGACTAAACAAAAAGACTAGTACTCGGATTGGTTTGATCCAATTGAGTTGCTGTATGAATGCCAAGAAATCCTCAAACAACCCAGTCTGTTACCAATACAGTAGGTTGTTCTCCATAATCTGACAAAAAGGTCCCATTGCAGAAGGCAACACCTAAAGAGCTCATGAAGATAGACCTGTAGAGCAGGTAGAACACAGAACCCTTAACTCCATATTCTAGTGCTTTGACATGGAAAAGTACTCTGGAGGCTACCCAAAATAAAAATATTAGACCAACTACAAAACCTTGATTTACA
Organism: Rattus rattus; assembly: GCF_011064425.1. Lineage (NCBI taxonomy): Eukaryota > Metazoa > Chordata > Mammalia > Rodentia > Muridae > Rattus > Rattus rattus. The sequence continues at coordinate 34,670,041 of NC_046165.1, read as the reverse complement.
ATCTTTTCTGCCTCCAAAGTATGCTACTGCATGGGTGGTATAAGCCTTTGGGAGTAGCCAACTAATATCTAATTTATTATCTTATGGTACTAATAACTACATTGTTTTTTTAAATATTAACAGAGATTTAAAAAATTTAACAATAAAATGATCCCTAATAATTACCCCCATAACTTTCTAATGAATTCTCACACAGTAAATATACAAATAGGCCCTGCTACTTTCCTGGTCCCAAACAAAAATATCATAATCATTAATTCTTTAGAGCTATAGATGGAATACAGCAGAACAATTCTAAATGACCAATACTCAAACTCATCTAACACTGTCTGTACCAGATACATTAAGCCTTCAGATACTTTTTGGAATAAATAAAAGTATTCTCTCTATATTATATTTTACTTTTACAGATGATGCATATTTTGTTAACTTTATTTATTATTTTGCTTATTTCTGTCTCAAACAAAATTCAATTTTCTTTAGTACTAAACTAATTATTACTCATCTTACAAAAGATCTTGGAATAAATTAAGTATTCTCTCTATATTTATATTTTTGATTAATTTCTTTATTTATTATTTTGCTTATCAATTCATATAATTCAATTTTATTAGTGTAAACTAATAGTATTACCATTTAAGAAGTGGAAATTATTAATTTCTTTGATGCCCAAAAGTGGTGCTAACAATAATGTATGTTGGTATAAAGCACACTAGAGATATTCTCCCCATACTTACAAAGATGTTATTTAATTTACATGACCTTGATTGTGAATATGGCAGTTTCATAGGGAAGGGATACAGACAAGAGAGAACAATTAACATTTGTCACTTGTGTCAGGCTTACATCTGTCAATATATTTTCCAGTTGCATACATTTACATTCAAATTTTATGATTTCCTTTTTAAAGCAGAATAGAATTCTATTGTGTATCTGTACAGTAATTTATTATGCACTAATCAGCTGAAGAACATTCAGGCTATTTTCTATCTTAGTTCTTATGAATAGAAGAATGACAATGAACAAGACATAAAGTATCACTTCAGTAGGATTTGAATTCTTCTATGTAATGCCAAGAAATCTTGTGTCATATTATTGATGGTTTTTTTCCATTTTTCATTATTTTTATTAAAATTAGAATGCATTTGCCTACAACATATCTTGTTCATAGTTTTCTTTCCCTCCATTCCTTGGAGTAATCCCTCTCTTGCCTACCATCCAAATTCATGTCTTTTCTATCAGTAGAAATGAACAGGTTTCTATGAAATAACAACCAAACATGAAAAAATAAGCATAATAAGATGAAGCAAAAACTATCATAAAGAAGTTGAACACAACAACCCAACAGAAGTTAGTTGATGAAGACCTTAAATTTAGAGACGCTCTCTGCATAATGCCTGGCTGTGGTTCTCTTCATCTGTTCTCTTCTGCTGTCAGAGAAAGCCTTTCAGACGATAATTATAAGGCACTAGCCTATGAACAGAGCAGAATAGCATTAAGAATTATTTCTTTGTTTGTTTAGAAGAATAATGTTACAACAGGGAAGTAGGCTCAGATATCTTTGACATCCTGATAACCCCTTAGAAACCCCTTAGTGATCACAGGACTTTGTTTATTGCCCTGCTTGTTCCTTGACTATTTGTGTTGATTGTCTTACTTGATACTTAAAGTAGAAATGACCTTATTACTTGCATGTAATTAAAATGGTGTAAAACCAAATTAGGAAAAAATAAACCCACCTAAGTCTCAGAACCTGCTGGTGTCATACTAAGAAAAAAAAAAAGAAAGAAAGAAGAATAGTGTCTTATTTTCTTCCTGGTGTCTGTGTTATCTAGTCTCTGGGTATTTATTACCAAAGCAATATAAATAATGAGTTTCTTCTTATGGAATGTACATTAAATATACTTTCACATTTGTTGGTGTCTTAGGGTTCTCTAGAGTCACAGAACTTAAGGGGAGTCTCTATCTAGTAGAAGAATTTGTTGATGACTTACAGTCTGTAGTCCAACTCCTCAAAAATGATCAGCAGCAGCTGTGAATGAAAGTCCAAGGATCTAGCAATGGCTCAGTACCACAAGGCAGGCAAGTGAAAAAGAGAGACTCTTTCTTCTTCCAATGTCCTTATGTAGGTCTGCAGCAGGTGTGTCCCAGATTAAAGATGTGTACCACTACATCAGGATCTGTGACTTGGTTTGTCTCAGATGACCTTCAACTCAGAGATCTCCTTCCCTTATGCTCCTGGGATTCATAGTCACTATGCTTCAAGATCTCCACACCAAGATTCTGGCCGTCAACTTGTATCTCCCCATCTCAAGATCAGGATCACAGGTGAGCCTTCCAATTCTGGATTGTAGTTCATTCCAGATATTGTCAAGTTGAAAACTAGGAATCGCCACTACAGTTGGTTAGTTTCAAATGTTTTCTGTCTTACCTTAGTATATTTTGTAGGCAGGTCAAAGGAATTGTGATTGGGTTGATATCCACATCATCAAAAAGACTAGAATTTAGCTGTAAGGGCTCCATGTAGGAATCAACTCAAGTTTTCTATGTTCATTGCATTCTGTGGGTATTGTCCTTGGCAATTGGGCTGGCTATCAGTTTGTGGTGAGCAAGCTTTTCACTTAGCAACAGCCTGGGTTGTTTGAAAATTTTCATGTGATACTCTTGGCCAACAATTCAATAGACTATAACCTAGTTTGTGACACTGTAAGCCTTGCCTGGCTACAAGAGATGGTTGGTTGAGACTATTTGCCCCATTATTAAGAGTATTCAGTAGGATCACCTTCATAGATTCTACCGCACAAGATTTCTACACTACTCCACAAATGTCCTCTAATTCTACTACTTCCTGGTGCACTCTCCCTCTATTTCTTCTCCTAAACCCAAACTGAACTATCCTGCTCCCATCCCTACACTGCCAGTCTATCCATAAAAATATACTCTATTTTCCCCACCTAGTGAGATTCCTGTATCACCTCTGAATACTTTCTCTTTACCTAACGTCTCTGGGTCTTCAGATTGTAGCTTATTTATCATTCATTTAATGGCTAGTAGTCATTTCTTTTTTTTTTTTCTTTATTAACTTGAGTATTTGTTATTCACATTTCGATTGTTATTCCCCTTCCCAGTTTCCGGGCCAACATCCCCCTAACCCCTTCCCTCTTATATGGATGTTCCCCTCCCCATCATCCCCCCAACAATCACGTTCACTGGGGGGTCAGTCTTGGCAGGACCAAGGGCTTCCCCTTCCACTGGTGCTCTTACTAGGATATTCATTGCTACCTATGAGGTCAGAGCCCAGGGTCAGTCCATGTACAGTGTTTGGGTAGTGGCTTAGTCCCTGGAAGCTCTGGTTGCTTGGCATTGTTGTTCATATGGGGTTTCGAGCCCCTTCAAACTCTTCCAGTCCTTTCTCTGATTCCTTCAAAGGGGGTCCCGTTCTCAGTTCAATGGATTGCTGCTGGCATTCGCCTATGTATTTGCTGTATTCTGGGTGTGTTTCTCAGGAGAGATCTACATCCGGTTCCTGTCGGCCTGAACTTCTTTGCTTCATCCATCTTATCTAGTTTGGTGGCTCTATATGTATGGGCCACATGTGGGGCAGGCTCTGAATGGGTGTTCCTTCTGCCTCTGTTCTAAACTTTGCCTCCCTATTCCCTGCCAAGTGTATTCTTGTTCCCTTTTTAAAGAAGGAGTGAAGCATTCGCATTTTGGTCATCCTTCTTGAGTTTCATGTGTTCTGTACATCCAGGGTAATTCAAGCATTTGCGCTAATAGCCACTTATCAATGAGTGCATACCATGTGTGTTTTTCTGTGATTGGGTTACCTCACTCAGGACGATATTTTCCAGTTCCAACCATTTGCCTATGAATTTCATAAAGGCATTGTTTTTGATAGCTGAGTAATATTCCATTGTGTAGATGTACCACATTTTCTGTATCCATTCCTCTATTGAAGGGCATCTGGGTTCTTTCCAGCTTCTGGCTATTATAAATAAGGCTGCTATGAACATAGTGGAGCACGTGTCTTTGTTATATGTTGGGGCATCTTTTGGGTATATGCCCAAGAGAGGTATCAATATTCATCATCCTGGGTCTGGGTTACCTCATTCAAGATGATTTGTATAGTTGCATTCATTTGCCTACAAATTTAAAGGTATAATTTTTTCATAGTGAGTAGTATTCCATTGTGTAAATGCACCACATTATTTTTTTATACATTGTCCAGTTTGTTTGTTTGTTTGTTTTGTCACAGCTTTTTCTTCAGGTTAATCAATTCCTAGCTTTCTAAGGAATTGCCATAATGTTTTCCTTTGTAGCCATATAAGCTTATACTCCAACCAATGGAAGTATCTGTCTTGCTCTACATCTTTACCAGCATAAAATGTCGCACGTGCTATTGATTTTATACATTCTGATAGGTATATAATAAAATTTCAAAGTAGATTTATTTGCCCTTTCCTGACGACTCTTCTACTCGGAATTCTTTGTTCCTCATCTTAAACTTGGATTATTTGTTTTCTTTTTTTAAATATCTATTTTCTTGAGTTCTTTATATATTTGGCTATTAGTCATTTCTTGCTTGTGAATTATTTGAAATCTGCTCACATTCTGTATGCCACATTTCATTTGATTAATGGATGTCCTTTGACTGAAGAGGATTTCTTTTCCATGATATCCTATTTATTAATTGTTGACATTAATGCCAGTGATTCTGTTCAGAAAGTCATCTCTAAAGCCAGGTTTGGTGTATACAATTTCTTTTCCTTTCTTTATTCTATTTTTTCTTTCTTTCTTTTTTTGGTAGTATACTTTTTTCTTTATTTACATTTCAAATGTTATTCTCTTTCCCAGTTTCCTGTCCATAAGCTCCCTATTCTCTCCACCTCCCCCAGAAGCGTGTTCCCCCCATCAACTCCTTCCTTACCACCCCTCTGACACTCGTCTGCACTGGGGGTCCAACCTTGGCAGAACCAAGGGCTTCTGCTTCCTCTGGCACCCCAAAAAGGCTAATATCTGCTCCATATGCAGTTGGATCCCTGGGTCAGTCCATGTATAATCTTTGGGTAATGGTTTAGTCCCTGAAAGCTCTGGTTTGTTGGCATTGCCGTTCTTATAGGGTTTCAAGCCCTTCAGCTCTTTCAATCCTTCCTCTAATTCACCAAAAAGGGGTCCCATTCTCAGTTCAGTGCTTTACTGCTAGCATTCGACATGCTCTTGTTGTGTCTCTCAAGAGACATCTATATCAGGTCCCTTTCAGCATACACTTCTTAGCTTCAAAAATCATATCTATCTATCTATCTATCTATCTATCTATCTATCTATCTATCTATCTATATATATATATATATATGTCTACATGTGGTGCAGTCTCTGAATAGCCCTTCCTTCAGTCTCTGCTCTAAATTTTGCCTGCCTATCCTCTTCTATGATATTTTTGTTCCCCCTTTTAAGAAGGTGTGGAAGCATCTGCATTTTGTCATCCATCTTCTTGAACTTCCAGTAGTCTGTGGATTGAATCTTGGGAAATTCGAGCTTTTGGGCTAATATCCACTTAAAAATGAGTAAATACCTTTTGTGTTGTTCTATGATTAGGTTACCTCACTCAGATGACAATTTCTAGTTCATTCCATTTGCCCTGAATTTTATGAAGTCATTGTTTATGATAGCTGAATAGTATACCATTGTGTAGAAATACCACATTTTAAAAATCCATTCCTCTGTTAAAGGGCATCTGGGTTCTTTCCAGCTTCTGGCTATTATAAATAAGACTGCTATGAACATAACGAAACATGTGTCTTTGTTGTATGTTAGAGCGTCGTTTGGATATGCCCAGGAGAGGCATAACTGGGTCCTCAGGTAATGCAATGTCCAATTTTCTGAGGAACCTCCAGTCTGATTTCCAGAGTGGTTGTAAAAGTTTGCAATCTGACCAAAAATGGAGGAGTGTTCCTTTTTCTCCACATCCTCACCATCATCTGCTGTTACCTGTGGTTTTTATCTTTGTCATTCAGACTGGCATTTTGATTTGCATTTTCCTGATGACTAGGGATGTTGAACATTTCTCTAGGTGCTTCTCTGACATTTGATATTCCTCAGCTGAGAATGTTTTGTTTATCTCTGTACCCCATGTTCAATAGGGTTATTTGACTATTTTGAGTTTAACTTCTTGAGTTCTTTTTTATTTTGGACATTAGCTCTGTATTGGAAGTAGGATTGGTAAAGATCATCTCCTAATCTGCCCTAATGACAGTGTCCTTTGCTTTACAGAAGCTTTGCAGTTTTATGAGGTCCCATTTGCAAATTCTTGATCTTAGAGCATAAGCCATTTGTGTTTTGTACAGGAAATTTTCCCCAGTGCCCAGGTGTTCAAGACCCTTCCTCACTTTTTTTCTACTAGTTTGAGTGTATATGGTTTGATGTGGAGGTCGTTGATCCACTTGAACTTAGCTTTGTACAGTGTGATAAGAATGGATCCATTTGCATTCTTTTACATGCTGTCCTCCAGTTGAACGTGCACCCTTTGTTGAAAACACTATCTTTTTTCCATTGGATGGTTTTAGTTCATTTGTCAAAGATCAAGTGATCATCAGTAAGTGGGTTCATTTCTGGGTCTTCAATTCTGTTCCACTGATCTATCTGCCTGTCTCTGTTCCAATACCATACAGTTTTTATGACTGTTGCTCTGTAATACTGCTTGAGGTCAAGGATGGTGATTCCACCAGAAGTTCTTTCATTGTTGAGTATAGTTTTCACTATCCTGGGTCTTTTGCATTTGCATTTGCAAATTGCTCTTTCTATCTCTATAAAGAATTGAGTAGGAATTTTGATTGGGATTGAATTGACTCTGTAGATTGCTTTGGCAAAGTTGCCATTTTTTTAGTATATTAATCTTGCCAATTTATGAGCATGGGAGATCTTTTGATCTGAGATCTTCTATTTCTTTCTTTGCAGACTTGAAATTCTTGTCATGCAGATCTTTCACTTGCTTGGTTAAAGTCATACCAAGATATTTTATATTATTTGTGACTATTCTGAAGGGTGTCATTTTCCTAATTTCTTTCTCAGTCAGTTTATCCTTTGAGTAGAAGAAGGCTACTGATTTGTTTGAGTTAATTTTATACCCAGACACTTTACTGAAGTTGTTTATCAGGTTTAGTAGTTTTTTGGTGGAACTTTTGGGGTCACTAAGTATATTATCATATCATCTACAAATAGTGATATTTTGACTTCTTCCCTTCCAATTTGTATCCCTTTGTCCTCCTTTCTTTGTCTGATTGCTCTGTTTAGTACTTCCATTACTATACTGAATAAGTAAGGATAGCATATGCAGCCTTGTCTAGTCCCTGATTTTAGTGGGATAGTGAATTCAATTTCATGTTGAAATTTTGATCCGGTTGGATTTGAGTTTTGTTCAGAGAGATGATTATGGATATATTTGCATTTTTCTACTGAAAGTCATCCACTTTGACCAGTAGTAGTTGTTGAAGATGCTATCTTTTTTTGCAGTGTATATTTCTGGCTTTCTTTTAAATAAAAAAAAATAAATGTGTCTGGATTTAGGTCTGAATATTTGCTTAGATTTCCTTGATTCACATGCCTGCTTTTATGCCTATATTATGTAGTTTTTATTACAATTCTTATTTAGGATAGCTTGAAATCAGCGATGGTGATATTTTATTGTTCACTATTGTTTTAGCTATTTTATTTTTTGTTGTCATAATTGCGGTTCTTTCACATGAGGTTAGAATTGCCCTGTCAAGATTACTAGGGAATCATATTGAAATTTTATGGGAACTGCATTGAATTTATAGATTTCTTTTGATAAGATTGTCACAAATCATGGGAGATCTTTCTATTTATTTATAAATCTTCAATTTCTCTCTTCAAATACTTGAAATTTAATCATACATGTCTTTCACTTGGTTGGTTTAGTTGCTACAAGCTGTTTTATATTATTTAAGGCTATTGTGAAAGAACAACTTTTTTATATGTATTTTTCTAAATTTTCTATGACCTTTTTTAGAATTCACTTGTTATCCCCCTTCTGGTCTACCCTTTGGCTGTTCCTCATCCCATTCCTCCTCCCCTGTCTCTAAGAGAATACTTTCTGCTACTTCACCAAACCTCTCCATTCCTTGTGTCCTCCAGTTTCTCAATGGTTAGGTGCTTCTTCTGTCACTGAGGAAAGACTAGGAAGTCCTCTTCTGCATATGTATTGGGGGTATCATGGCTGCTAGTTTTTGCTGCCTGGTTGGTGCATCAGGGTCTGACTGATCTCGGGGGTCCAGCTTCAAACACGGGGATCCCTGACTTCTGTCCATTGGTTGGGTTTAAGTATCTGCTTCTGGTTTCTTCAAATGCTTGTTGGGCCTCTCAGAGGGCAGTAAGGCTAGGCTCCTGTCTATAAGCACGCCATAGGATCAGTAACAGTTTTGGGGACCTGGGCTTCCCCTTGATCTGGATCATAATTTGGTCCTGTCACTGGACATCCTTTCTCTCATGTTCCTCTCCGTTTTTGTCCCTGCAGTTCCTGCAGACAGGAACAATTATAGATCAGAGTTTTTGACTGAAAATGCAACACCATTCCTCCACTTGATGTCCTGTCCCTTGACTGGAGGTGGACTCTACAAGTTCCCTCTCCACACTGTAGAGCACTTCATCCATGGTCCCACCCTTGAGTCCTGACAGTCTCTCACCTCTCAGGTCTTTGGTACATGCTAGAGGGTCCCTCAAACTACTGCCTCCTAAGGTTACCTGTTTCCATCTTTCTGCTGGCCCTCAGCTATTTCTAAGATCTACATTATGATAGTACCCAAGGAAATGCCAATATGGGTAGGAGGAATTTCATGAGGACTGAATCATAGATAGAGAGCTATAGACAAGAAATGGGTGCAGAGAAAGGGAGAATCACCTAACTCCATGATAATAATTTGATGAATTATTGAATCCTAAGTTGTAAACCCATGGGCATATGAGCACAGGTGCATATGAGCAATTCCAAATTGGCTCCATGGCTTGCTTATATTCACACGGACATGCCTAATAAGAATAAAGAAGAAAAAATGTAAAAGTTTGAAAGGGACTGAAAGAAAGAAGAAATTGACAGTGCAATTGGTAGTTGTAAATAAAAAATCCATGTAGAGTATTTGTGGATAAAATTCTCAAAAAATAATTCAATAATTCACTTTTAGAGAATATATAGTATTAGTGGTTAGCAATGAAATTAATTGTAAAACTTTTCAACTTTGAATTCTTAATCACCCATTTTGTACAAGTGAAATGTGATACAACAATATACCTTTGCCTAATTATTCACATATTCACACATTTGTATAAAAGTTTAACCTATAAGGTGTGTTAATAAGTTGAGAGAACACTGACAATACTAGAGCTGTTCTAAAAAATTAAATTTTGAATGTAGCTTCAACCATTGCAACATGGGTAATATTTTTTGATAATAGAAAAACATGAGACTAGCAGGATCCATTTGTGATAGCTACCAGCAACCTCACTAGTTAAGCCAATTATGAGTATAAGGGTACTTTAATAATGGTCAGAACAAGAGTATGCTAATGCTGGTGCAGAAGCTCAGGTGTACAGAGTTTTAACAGACAATGTGCACAGTCCCATCAGTGTTGTAAGGCATATATCAAAGAAGAGGTTGTCATACTTCTGTGATACTGCCTGTGTTAAGAGCTTTGCTGTATTTTCCATATACCATTGAACAATTATTTTTGATTTACAATTCCTATGACTATTCTACAGCTGCATTTTAGCTTACACAAACATTAATCTTATTGACTAATACAGGTCGAGACTGGTGAGTTTTGTGGACAATACCAAAAGTATTCCCATGGCAAATATGGCTATTTGTATAGAAGGCACAGAAGGATATTGGTGGGCACAAAGTGGGTTAAGAAGAAGATGGTTTACCTTAGTCACTTCTTGACAGAGGCAATACAAATGATAACGAACCAGAATTGTGAAAAAGAGGAAATGTATGAGGATGATGATAGTATGAAGTGCTTGTTATTTTATGGTAAGCTTGTACATGTAAATATACATGTATTTTAAATTCAATACAAAAGGTAGAGCAAGCACATGAATTAATAAGATGGATATTTATTTCTAATATGTATCACACATACAGGTTATAATTAGATATACTTGCGTTTAGTCATAATTTTATATATTAAATCTTTCTATAAGAGTCAATAACATAACTGGTTCATCTGACATTGCTGTTAGCACATTACGATAACTTTATAATATGATGATGTGGCTTCCTGTAATTGTTGCTTCAATAGATTGTGAAACTTTTCCACTTCATTACCATGTTTTGGAACATATCCATTTGAGTTTGCTGATTACCAAATAATTCTACCTGATACATGATTCAGCAAAATCAGAAGTATATATAGAAATATATACTTTTTCATGTCAATGTTACTCTAATTCAAAAATACTACTAGCCTCTTTAAAAAGCTAAAAGAAGACTTCAACAACATCCTACATATAAACACATATAAGCACATATACATTTGTACATGCACATACACACATACATATAGACATACAGACAGACATATATATTCACACATTGAAATTATTGAAAGATTAGAGTAAAGCTCCAGAAAGTAGAGTTGAAGTATTTGACATGTATACATATGTACACATACACAAATGCACATGCACATACACACAAATATCTGGTTGGTGAAAATCCCAAAAATAGGCCGCAAGCATTTCACACAAACACATACAAGAAATACACAAATATGGTATATGGACCAGGGTCTAACACACATCCAGACAAGTTTTACATATATAGATATATACATATAGATTTGATGGATGGAACAAAGTTCCAACATATTCTCATGCAAACTTTACACACATGCGCACACTCACACACACACACACACACACACAATTGATATGAGAAAGGGATAATATTCCAACATATTCTCATACAAACTTGATATCTATCCTTATAGGCGATGGCTAGAAGAAACAATTGTCTCATATACTCTGGCACAAACTTTGCATATATATATACAAACAGTTGATGGATGGAAGGAACAATATTCCGATAACTTTATTCTTTCTCCTAAGGCTTGTCTATTCCAGCAAAATCCTTCAAGCAGTATGAAATTACAATGTGATTAATTTTCATTTTCTTATAGTGAATGACTCTAAACAACTAGTATTTTTCCAACTACCTTTACAAGAAATAGCATTACATAGTCCAAATAAACAAAACAAATTATTCCCAAGTACCTATGTACATTTGTAATTAGCAACTTGTAGATCAACAAAGTGTAAGTAAATAAGATAGATTTCTCAACTATTTTATCTTAATGGCAGGCAGCAATTTGTGGTTACAAAGTAAGTATTAATTATTTTATTATCTATCTTTAAAGGGGCATCAGCTGGCATGTAAATAAAATAAAATAAATTAGTGTAAAAAATAAAAGTAACCTTATAAGAATGTTTAAAGAATCACAGATCTAAATTTTATGTAAAAATTAGTCATATCTATTTTAAATCCACAGAATGCATATCTACTGATCTGTAATTCTCATTAAATTATATCAGGAAGCTGACGGTAAAAATGGAAATAAGAAAGCAATTATCACCACTACAGCCTCCGTAGTCATGCTTCCATCAGTCATTGCTGCCATTTTTCTTCTCTGATATAAAATAGTCCCTAGCTTATTTATTAAGAATGTGCTTTTCTGAAGTTCAAATTGTTCCCTAAGATTTTCTATATCTGAGTCACTAGCAAAAATACCCTAACCTATCTTCACTAGCAATTTTAGTTTTCCAAATGATGTCTAATGGTGGTGGTCAGAGCTGACGATCTGCATCTCTAAGCTCTTTCTCAGAGTGGTGATTGAATCATTAATCTGCTCCAGCAGCAATGCCTGAAAGAGATCAAACACTATTGTTCTGAATGCCAGAGACACTGACCAGTGAGGCACTTGAAGACCCTTAGAATTTTCATACAATTATTACATTAATAGGGCTGTGAGGTCAACAAGAATTTCAGAACTCTGCAACAACATGAAGTCCTCAGTATACTTAGTCCTCGAGGTCAAGTCTCAACCAAGATGCACCCATCATGACTGTGCTAACCTTTGGGCCACATTCCATGAGTCCTAAAGAAATGCAATTACCATATATTAAAGAAGAAAGTGAGAACTCACAGCATAGCTTATATTAGCCAATACATCCACTGAAGCAGACTCATATGCATATTTGAAGTATAAGGCTTCGTCTAGCTCAGCTTCCAAAGAGAACTTAGAAAAGTCATTTAAAAATGATGCTTCACACAATTATTTATTATCTTCTGTGTGAATTAAAAGCGTCCAATGTTTACACTAAGCCAGAAGGAAATGGCATTATATCTCTTCTTCTAAATTCATCTAAATTCAACTTTTCAGTAATGAACTTAAGATTAAGTTCATTAATATGACAAATGCACCCATGTCCTACCTTCACATGTTCTTATACCAGGTCCTATGGCTGGGCTTGAATTAATATTCAGTTTGAAAAATTCTTCATAGAATTCATTAAGCATGCGTGCTTACTATATAAGTAGGATAAGATAAACAAATCACTAGGTTGGGAAAACTTTTATTGTCTCCAAGTAGCTTTGCCTGACCACAAGAATTATGTCATATATTTCTGTTTCAAGCCCTGTAAATTTATTCTGATTTTATTATTTACATTAATTTGCCCCGAAAATGACATATTAATGAAAGATTTATTTGTTAGTTCCACAAATGTAGGTGTCCATAAAGTGCATTATTCCTAAAAAAAACAATTGATCTAAAATGTATGGAAAGTACAAAGCAAAATTAAATAAATAAATAAATAAATAAATAATAAATAAAAATATAGAAACTGGGAAACTTGCTCATAATTTCTAGTTAAGAAAGAAATGTAAAATTTGTGTGTGAACATGAGCTCATTTTTATGAGTTTACCTATATTAAAATAATAAGAATTAATATTGTAGCCAATATAACTAAAGTAATTAATAAGAAAAAATTGTACCAATATCATGCCTCTCTGACAATCATTTTAAAAATGGCCCTGTAAATTATCTCTGAGGGGAAATATCTTTACCCATTCCTGAAACACATTCTTCTGACATATAGTATGTCTTTTCTGTATCATCATTATATTCTCATTTTCTCTATTCTTAGATTTGAACTGAACCATGTTTGGTTGCTTTGCTATTACAAAACTTCAATTTTCCTTTCATATATATTTTGTAAATTTTCCAAGTGATATCTACCTACCCTGATGCCAAAACAGTTTTCTGTATTTTGTATTAACACATCTCTCTGATTTAGCTTTTGTACCAAAGCATACAGTATTTTTGTGTTCCATTAATTGACTCATATGAGGAAAGGTCTGAAGTTCATTATTTTCCATATGGATATCCTGTTATTAAACTATAATTTATTGAAAAATTATTTTACTCATAAAATGGCTTGGCATGTTTGTCTTAAATTAGTTGGCCATATATGTGTGAGTAGGTTTATGAATTTTTTTCTTGGCAAGACTAATTTTTATGATGTTCTAATGCCAATTTCTTTTTATATGTTGTATTCATTTTAATGTCATGATATTAAGTAATGGCTGCATACTAATTTTATTTCCTTAGCTACTTTAACCTTTGCATATAATTTTATATTTTAATATAATTTTGAGATATTTTGTCAATTTCAGCATGAGAAAAGTTAAGGAAATGAAACTTATGGGGATAACATATACACTGGCACAGATATTTAAATATTATCAATTTTCACTCTTCTATATCATGTATAATGTGAAGTACTATATTACATTTTATATGTACTATGTGTGTGAGTTTTTAAAGTTTAACAATGTACTATTTAATTCACAGTTTTATTGTTTTGATGTAACTTCCATACCAATATACTAAAAAGGGATGGTTAAAAAAATCACTTAGAGAAGATAGGGCTTAAAGGTCCACAGGTAAGAGTTCATTCTCAGGACAAGTTAGTTCATTCTTAGGATAAGTTAGTAAGTAAAATTTGTTATCCTCTTAAATACAGTTATATGTATTAGAATGCCATCTTTTAAACTTCTTAACTGATAATTCCCTTACATAATGCCTTGGTAAAATTGCTAATTTCACAAAAATCTAAATGTTTTTAAACATATGTTGAAAAACATCTTTCATATTTTGTTATTCATTTTAGAACCTGAATCTGAAATAGCTGCAGTATAAATTATATTGCTCAATGATTTGTAGTTTGATACATACTTACTCTACAGAATGATTTTCAGTAAAGAGTGTGTAAAAGTAAATTTTATTCATCAGATGTAATTGTTTTATTACAGCCTCAGTGCTTAAAAAGCTCACCCTTTCTTGATCTTTCTGAATTCTGGAAGACTTTTTCAGTTCAGCTGTTCCAACTTAAGATTTTCACCAACCTGACTGATACAATCTGGCTTCTCTCAGCTCCTCACAGGTTTGCTCTATTTGGCCTCAATCTGGATATTTGGTCTGATCTTCTGGATCCTTCTTATTCTTTGGCTTCAACTCTCCAGGCTGACCTGTACTGAACTGTATGAATTCACAAATAAACTTAACTCCAGTACACTACACTGACGACACTGATCCCCAACTGACTGATTCTCTCTCCCTGTATGGTTTTAAATATCTTTTCTTTCCTGTATTGTTCTCACGAGAGAGTTGAGCATATCCTATCTCTGACTAATTCTGTCTGTCTTTCTTTGATTTAGATTGTCTACCTCTCAGTTCGGTGTTTCCTTCTTTCTTCAAACTAATTTTATTTTAAATGTCTGCACTAAAAGCATGTCTTTATTTGAATCCCCTTTATATACCATCTGATGTTGCTCGATTGGGGCTGAATTGGGGTCTCTACCCATGATTTGTGTTTTAACACCCCTCCTCTCAGAATCATCTTTACAGACTTTCCAGTGGAGGATTTATTTGTCATCACAATGTTTATGGTCCTGCAGAGTAGGATAATTTTTGTTCTACAGAGTGCATTCATAATATATTGTATGATAAAAGAATCTGTTTACTGAAAGGTCCTTGCTCATGGCCATCTGTTTGTTGATAACTTTGAAGGAAACCATGTCTTAAAACTTTTTTTTTAGTATTTTGAATATATTCCAAATCTAGCTTCTACATTATCCCTTGTTGGTTTAGGAATTAGTTTAGCAATGAATATTTTCGTTGTTAATTTATTTGTTAAAATATATGAAGTTTATGCCCTATCATTTCAAATAATTTAAGTTTGTTCCCTGTCCAAGGATATATAACTCATTTTAAGATAGCTTGATTTATTTTTGTATGAGTCTCTGAGTTTTGTTTGATCATGACCAGATAATATCATTTGTCTTAAGACAAAATAGAGCAACAAACAACCAGTTAATCAACATTATGAGTAGAGGTATTATTGAACTTAATACCTATTAACTGCCAAGTATATTATATAAATTAGGCTAGTTGCAACTTTCATTTTATTTCTAAAGATCCAGTAGTAAATGGAGTCTTAATCTGAACTATGTTGTAGGGAAGAGGTTTCCACTGATTTTAATAAATCTAACAAAAAATTTCAAAGGTGTAAGCAATCACATACATAAAACCAGATACTCTAAATATAATAGAAGAGAAAGTGGGAAAGAACCTCTAACACATGGGCACAGAGGAAAATTTTATGAACCGAACACTAATGGCTCAGGCCCTAAGATCAACAATCAACAACTGGGATCTCATAAAATTGAAAATCTTCTAAAAGGCAAAGGACACTGTAAATAAGACAAAATGGCAACGTAGAGATTGGGAAAAGATATTTATCAACCCTACATCCAATAAAGGGCTAATATCCAAAATATACAAAGAACTCAAGAAGTTAGACTACCTAATAAATCTATTTAAAATGGGGTAGAGAGATAAACAAAGAATCCATAAATGAGGAATTGCAATGGCTAAGAAGAACTTAAAGAAATGTTGAAAATCCTTAGTCATCAGGGACATACAAATCAAACAACCCTGAGATTCTACCTCACAACAATCAGAGTGGCTAAGATCATAAATGCAGGTGATAGCAGATGCTGGTGAGGATGAGGAGAAAAAGGAATACTACTCCATTGCTGGCAGGACTGCAAGCTGGTAAAACCACTTTGGAAACCAATCTGACAATTCCGGAGAATACTGATAATAGTTCTGCCTGAAGACCCAACTATACCATTATTGGGCATATACCCAAGAGATACTCCAACATATATCAAGGAAACATGCTCCATTGTGTTTACAGCAGCTTTATTTATAACAGCCAGAATCTGGAAACAAGCCAGATGTCCCTAAACAAAAGAATGCATACAGAAAATGTGGTAAATTAATTTACACAATGGAGTACTACTCCCAGCTATTAAAAACAGTGACTTCATGAAATTTTCAGGTAAGCGGATGGAACTAGAAAATAACATCACGAGTTAGGTAACCCAGACACAAATGAACACACATGGTATGTACTCACTGATAAATGGTTAGTAGGGCCAAAACTAACAATACTCACAGTACAAGTCACAGACCATATTGATCTAAGGAGGAAGGAAGAACAGGGTATAAATGCTTCGGTTCTGCATTGAGTGGGGAAAAAGATGATCACGGGAGGTGGAGGGAGGGGGTGACCTTTGAGGGAGAGAGGAGGAGAGGAAATAAGGGAGGGCATTATTAGGTACCGGAGGGGACAGGAGTGAGGTACAGAGGGGTAGGAAATAAAATAAACACTATGAGGCAGTAGGGGATGAAGAGCTAGGAGTAGCCATTGGAGGGTCCCAGACTCCAGGAAAGTTAGAAGCTCCCAAAACGCTTCCGGAATGACTTTAGCAGAAATGCACAGAGAAGTGGGGTGGGTGGATAGAACTTGTAGAGAACACCTCCAGTAGTTAGGCATGGCCCCTGGTGGAGCGATGGGGTCCTCCATCTACCTCAAAATTTTTAACCCAAAAATGTTCCTGTCCAAAGGAAAGACAGAATAAAAAGAATGGATTAGAGACTTAAGGGATGGCAATCTGTGTACTACCCACCCCCACAAACCCCCTGGGATCCATCCTGCTTGTAGACACTGTTGTTGTTGCTAAGAGTTACTTACTGATAGGCACCTGGTGTGGCAGTTTCTGGGAGGTACTGCAAGAAACTGACAAATGCAGATGTACATGCTTGGAGCCAAACATCAGACTGAGCTCAGGGACCCCGGTGAGGGAACTGCTGGCCAAAGGACTGGAGGAATCAAGGAGGATTGCATCTTCATTGGAGGAACAATATGGGCTCGCCTGACCATCCAGTGCTACCAGGGACTAGACTATCAACCAAGGAGTGTACAGGGATCCACGGCTCCAAACACATAAATAGCAGAGGATGTCCTTATCTGACATCAATGGGAGGGGAGGCCCTTGGCCCTGTGGAAATTTAAGGCCCCAGTGTAGGGGTGGATGCTGGACTGGTGTGGGGGAGAGGGTGGTTGAGTTGAGGTGCACCCTCATTGAGGCAAAGGGAAGGGGGAGAAGGCAGATGTAGAATGGGTTTTTTGTGGAGGGTAACTGGAAATGAGAATATCATTTGAGGTATAAATGAATGGAAGTATTAGTAATAAAAAAGAATACAAGAATAAAATTAAAATAAAAATTAAGTTAAAGAACATGGGCAAATTTAAAAGCGCTGCTCTTTTCTTCATACACTAAGGAATTACTACCTCATGTCTCCATTAGAAAATGGATTTGATGGGATATTGCTTTACAACTGAAACATGAGACTCCCTGCTCACTAAATAAGAGTAAATACAATGAGGTTTGACTTTTAAGTTACCTAAGCACACACCTATTGAAAAGTGAATGATTGCAGTTTTTCTGTGTATTTTAGATTATTTAATAATGACATCATCGAATTCCTGCCTGTAGTGACTTTCACTCACAGTAGGATACCATCACACAGAATCTAAGAGTGTAAGGGAATGTCAGAGCAAGGAGGCTGGAAGAGGGGGTGGGGGTTTGGGGAGAGGGAACAAATGAAAAGAAGAAGGGAGAGGGGTATGGGATAGGGAGCTTAAGGATGGGAAACTGGGAAAATAACATTTGAAATGTAAATTAAATATATCTAAAAGAAGAGAGAAATTATGACATTATGTATTTCATTGTTCACTTTTTGCATCAAAAATTCTATTATTTTTTAATTTTTAAAGTTTTATTATTATTTTTATTGGATATTTCATGTATTTACATTTCAAATGTTTTTCCCTTTCCTCCCTCTCCCACTCTCCATGCCTCTGCTTCTAAGGAGAGGCTCCCACTTTCACCCACCCACTCCCACCTCAATACTGTGCCATTTTTCTACTCTAGGGAAATGAGCCTTCACAGGACCAAGGACTTCTCCTCCAAATGATGCCAGACAATCCCATCCTCTGCTACAGATGCGGCTAGAGCCATGGGTCCCTCTTAGGTTCGTGCTTTAGTCCCTGGGAGCTCAGAGGAGTCTAGTTGGTTGATGTTGTTGTGCCTATGGGGTTGCAAATCTCTTCAACTCCTACAGTCCTTTCTCTAACTCCTCCACAGGGGTGCCCCTGCTCACATGATTAGCTGCAGGCATCCTCATCTGTATCAGTAAAGCTCTGTGATAGCCTCTCAGGAGGCAGTCATATCTGTCTCCTGTCAGCAAGCACTTTTTTGGCATCAACAATAGTGTCTGGGTTTAGTGGCTGAATATGGGATGGATTCCCCCATATGGGGTATGTCTGGATGGCCTTTCCTTTCCATCAGTCTCTGCTCCACACTTTGTCCCTGTATTTCTTCACATGAGTATTTTGTTTCCCCTTCTAAGAAGGACTGAAGCATATACATTTTGGTCTTTCTTCTTCTCGTGCTTCATATGATCTGTGCATTGTTTCTTGTGTATTCCAAGCATTTGGGCTAATATCCACTTATCAGTGAGTACATACCACGTGTGCTCTTTTGTGACTGTGTTACCTCACTCAGGATGATCTTTTCTAGTTCCATTCATTTGCCTATGAATTTCATGTAGTCATTGTTTTTGATAGCTGAGTAGTACTCCATTGTGTAGATGTACCACATTCTCTGTATCCATTCCTCTGTTGAGGGACATCTGACTTCTTTCCAGCTTCTGGCTATTATAAATAAGACTGCTATGAACATAGCAGAGCATGTGTCCTTGTTATATGTTGGAGCATCTTTTGAGTATATTAACAGGAGTGGTATATCTGGGTTCTCAGGTAGTAAGTACTATGTCCAATTTTCTGAGGAATCTTTAGACTGATTTTCAGAGTGGTTGTACCAGTTTACAATCCCACCAACAGTGGAGGAGTGTTCCTCTTTCTCCACACCCTTGTCATTAAAGACTGAGCTCACAACCAAAAATATTCCTTCTTTTTTAATTTTGTTGCTGTTCACTTTTCTTTTTATCCTAAGAATATAGCTCATACAAGGTAGGATATTTCTCTACTACTAAGTTACACTCAGCCCCAAACCTTCCTTATTGTTGAATGTCCTACGTAATCAACCCCAATATATTATAATGAAATGTGTAAATTCATATATTATTAATTTAGTTTATTTATTCTTATATAGCAAATTATTTATAACAACATTCAAATTTTGCAAATTAATCCACAGATTTTCAGCTTCTTAGACTATGGCATTCATCTTAAATTACCATATAAATTAAAGAAATGGCCATGAAACTATGAAGCACCTGAAACACATAAAGTATTTGCAGAAGAAAAACAGTATTTAAAAACTAGTCATTAGCCTACTTACTATACCATGGTCTGCTGAAAATCTAAGTTTTGAGTCTTGAAAATGTCCAAGGTCATTGGTAATTCAAAGAATGTTGAGGGTATAGTGTTTTATGAATCAGGGTTTCCTAATCTATTGCTGAGAAGTGATCATACCCTTGAGAATCTATAATCATTCATCAGAGATGAGCTTGAGTCTTCAACCCAAGAGCATATACTTAGTAAGATTTATATTCACATCTGTATCTATATCAGAGAGAACAACTGCATTCTGCATCCTGTTGTGTATCAAGAGAAAGCAGGTTTTCGAAGATGATACTTCAGAGAAGAAAAATAATTAGAAAATAAGTCTTGGACTCATGTGAGAGAAACTTTGGATAATTTAAGTAGGACAATAGAAGGTATTGTCAATGCCTGCTCTTGTTGATTTGCTCTTGTATTTATCATTGAACATTTGTTGATATGTCTGTTTTACAGGCTGCACTCAATATTCCGTATGTATGGTAGGGATAGAAGAACAAGCCCTCTTTGACAAGATATTAGCTTTTCTAATTGGGCATTTGGTTATGAATTTGGCTATAAAAACATCTTTTGATTAGCACACTACAGATTTTTATCGTTCCACATATGCCTGCTTTATTCCTTTAAACTCATGAGATCTGAGTCTTGAGGTTATAAAACTACATTTTTCATAATCAATTTTTTAACATATTTTTGCCGGTGAAATAAGTCTTCTGGAGTATGTTTATCATAGTAATTCACTAAAAAAGAGGTGTAAAGCTTTGTGAATAGTTCTAAATATGTGATTCTTTCTATTTATGAACATTTTCTCTCTCTCTCTCTCTCTTTCTCTCTGTATATTTTTATGTATGTGTGTCTGCTTTTGAAACACATGTTATGCATAGGAATTATGACTTTTCATGTCCTGAAAACAATATCTTTCTCATTTTATTTATTTAGTTTGCTTTGGATTTACATTGCCTTGTTTAAATTGCTGCAATTATTAATTAAGTATGCCAGATATACTGATTCTATAATATGTTGGTAGATGAATCGAGAACATAACTGGACTATTAATATTCTTATTGCTGTAACAATGATCTGATGATTGTATATGTTTTCGCAAACTACAATATGTTTGATAAATATATTTAATCAAAAAGATATTAAAGGTATGGGAACATTAAAATATTCAAGTCCCTTTTTATAAATATATAGTTTATTCTGCTACTATTAAGTGTAAATTGTAGCCTGAACTTTATAATAGATTGTGGTGCTTGGATGCTTTATATTTCCTTTGGTGAAGATGTTAGTCTTTTAAATAAAAATAAAACTTTTTAATGTTCTCTTTATGTATTCTCTCTCTCTCTCTCTCTCTCTCTCTCTCTCTCTCTCTCTCTCTCTCTCTCTCCTCTTCTCTCTGTGTGTATGGGGTTGTATTGCTGATTCTTCTTATCCCAGAGTTACAGGTCACTGTGGACCACCCACCTCAAGTTATTATAAGAAATTCATCTCTCACCTACCCATGGAACAATATGTTACATTAACTGCAGAGAAATCTCTCCAGCCCACTAAAGGAGCCACTAAAGTTCATTTACTTTTACTGCATTCTATGTAAATAAAATATTAATTAACTTCTTCTCAGAAAACAACACACACACACACACACACACACACACACACACTTCCAATCACCATACAAACTTATTTTAAACCTTCTCCATCAACTTTGCCTTATGACACCATTGAATCTTCTTTTGAAACCACATTAACCTTATATTGGATCAAATATATTATGTAAATTAATAAAGTTATATCCTATTATTTTAGCTTAAAATAAAAAATGAGGTAATTTTGTAGTTATATCTAAATAAAATAATTTATCATCATTTGAGTACATATCGGGCTAATATAATTATGACAAATGACAATTGGTATAAAATATATCATATTACAGGTTGTATGGATGATTTTGCATATTAAAATTCTTATTTTATGTACGTCAAAAATTAGAAGTATTATTTTCTGTATATGAATTGATGAATGATAGAAAATACATAAGTTGGTTCATAAGTAGACAATAGATAACAAAATGAGTTCATACTTTCTCCAAGTGAATAAAACTTGCTTTGCACTTTTTGCTCATAACTAATTTAAACTTTTCTTAAATATAAAAATGATTATTAAGCTAATATTCCATTTCTTTTCTACATCCTTTATTTTTATAGAAACCCTTACAAAAGTTTTTTTTTCTATGTATTTGGTCACTACAAAAAAAAAATTGGGATTGTATCTTTATAGGTATATGTGTGAGTAATTTTGTTTAGCTTCAAATATACTTTTAGCCAACAAATTTTTTACAGTTTAATTGCTGGGCCCACATGCCTGACTTTCTTTATATTTTGAAGGATTTTTCACATAGTAAATCAAAAAGTAGGACTGTATCCATGTGAAAATCTTGAAAATGCATATGCACATAACAATAATATATTTTCCAGTAATGTAGGTTACAATAACAAAGTAGTAGGTTTGAATTTATTTTTTCTTTTTTTGTTTAATTGAGTATTTCTTATTTACATTTCACATGTCATTTCCTTTCCTGGTTTCCTGTCTATCAACCTCCTAGTCCCTCCCCCTCCCCTTCTATAATGGTGTTATTAAGGGCTATATAAGAGGATTTATTTGGAACCATGGAAGATGTGATGGCAAGTTCTCTTGAGCTTTGAAGTCATGCTTTTCCTAACTCTATTGCATAGAATAGGAAACTGAAATACCATGGATTCTACATGAAAATCTATATGAATGAAAAACTTAAATGCCTCTTGAATTTTCCTGAATTATACAGTAAGAGTCATTTTCAGATATGTTCTTATAGGTAGTTAATAAAATATACTAAAATTAGAGCTTATCAATATTGTGAATAAAATATTGCAGACTTTTAGTGATAACATCCAATATTTTTCATAAAAAATTATTTACATTGTTGATTATCTCTGCTTCCAGATTTTATACATTTAACACATAAATATATTTCAAAATCCTTTAATTATTCTTTCTTTCCTTCTAAATTTGTGTGTCCTCTTCCTCCTAAATTATGTCAAACTCAACACACTAGAGTGCCTTTTTAATCAACAGTAAAACAAGAAACCTACTAAGGATAAATTTGTTCCTCTGAAGTCACTGTGATTTTATTAAGAGAAAAACAATCCTCACCTACTGAAAAGTTAATTGAAATTTAAGAACCATTAGAAAATGTTAAGTCTTAAAATGTTTCTTCAGAGAGTAGGCATTCCTTTCAAAATTGCAATTATGCTACATACTTGCCTGTGTCATCCTGCAATCCTCTCTGGGAAATTAGTTTTCTTAAAGTTGTTAATTTACAATGGAGCTTGTAATTGTCTTAATGGTATTGCTGAGTATTGTTTTCAATTAGAATTGTACAGTGGAAAGATCTATTGCTTCGTAAGGATCATGTGCGACATTCCATCAAGTTGTGTATTAGTACAGTGTTAAAAGTTTTAAGTTAGAAGGGAAATTGCTATTGTACCACCAAAATTTGCCCTTCAATTTTTTTTCCTTTACCAGTTAGGGGGAACACAAAATTGGCTTTGTCTATTTTTACTATTTCTGTTTTATTTATGTGACCTAAAGTGGGGAAATGGAATCTGAAGCAATAATTTATTAAATATACTTTTGGAATAATTAAATTCAAACAACTATGTTGGAATAATTAAATTCAAATAAACTCAAGTTGTTTCTGTGTAGTTGTTATTATTATTTTTAAACAGAAAATTCCATACCAGATATACTGCCATATGCAGTAACATGTCATCCTCTACCTGAGGACTTATAGGTAATTAATTGGTAGCTGGTGGGAGAAAGTTAATTTTCTTTAAAGGAGTGTTTCCTAGTAGCTCTAACATGTTTCATTGAATGTTCACACACCAGAGAGTAAGTAGGCAACATTTATTGGGCTCAGTAAGTTTATTAACATAATATAAGCTTATCAGATTTTACTTATATAGTTAGAAACACACATAAACAAGCTTGCATTTGCACATACACACACATGCACACATGCACACACACATGCACACACACACACACACACACACACACACACACACACACACACACACACACACTATAAAAAGAGTCCATGCATTATATGGGTTGAGAGGGAAGAAAGGGAAGGGGAAAAGTAGCAATTATGTCATACTCAAAAGCTGTTATATAAATGTTAATCCTATAGAGAATACTATATTTGTTTGTGATGGATCCTTGGAGAAAATTTAGAAGAAAAATGAATATGACCAAAATGAACTAAAATTTTCAAATCTCAATAAAATATAAGAAAATGAAGATACACTCAGTACTGGAAATAATTAAGAATTCAAATATTTTAGAAGTTAAAACAGTTGCCTAAATTATGTATTACAATATTGACTGTTTTTTGGACAGCTAACTTACTAAATCAAATCAGTTCCTGTGCTTCTGTGCTGTTTCTGATGGAATTATCGTTTCTTCTTTTTTCTTTTTCTTTCTTTCATTTCTTTTGATGACTGTCACATATCATCAAGTTGTCTGTGACATGTTTCAATCTTAAGCAAGTGGAATTGTGATTATGGAAATTTCTCAGCAGATGCCTCAATAGATTAGGACGATGAATAATGCATTGTTTCTTTGTTTGAAATTTTTGGGTAAAATCATAGATATTCAGACTCACTAGGCAACCACTTAACAAATAGGAGAAATGGGATGCTATATTTATTGCTTCGCTTCCTCTTAAAAGAAACAAACCTTGGAATAACTCATCACAGCAAAAGCTTGTTAGTATGCTTCAAATTTGAAAATTAAAAGGAATAAAATTTCATGTCATATCACACTAATTATTTAATGTATTTTAATTAAAATATGATTACAAAAATTTCCCCCTTTCCTTTCCTCTCTGTAATCCCTCAGATGTCATCATATCACTCTCAAATTAATTTTATATACACACATGATTTTTAAAAGAGAAATTAGCAATATTTGACATATATAAAAATGGAAGGGTTTGTACACATGCAGTAATTACTTTATTATTTCTCTCTGTCTCTGTCTCTCTGTCTCTCTGTCTCTATATATGTGTGTGTGTTTTGAATATATATTCACTCTATATGAAAAAGTACATAATTATGAGCAGATGAAACAATATTTTGCTGCTTATGTGTATATGATATCTGAGCTAAACATTTTATGTCAGACAACTGACTAATGTGCTTATCACTGCAAGAGACTAATTTGACTCAGTATTCTTTAGTTTTCTATCATCCATTGTGTATGGGTGGGACTCAATCAGATATCCTCTCTTCCACTTTGATAAGTCTATTGGTATTCTTATTGTTCAGGTCTCATATTAGAAAGCCACTTATTGAAACACTATCTCACAACATACTTCTGGTCCTCTGGCTCATAAGCTGCCATTTTCTGTTCTGGTACTGAGGCTTAGTTCAGGAAACCTGCTGACAATATGTCTAGTCAGCCTGAACTTACCACTGTCTGTTGATTTATTTTGCGTGCAATTTTGTTTGTCTGTACTGATCTCCATTTGCTGCGAAGATGTTTCCTTGACAAGCAATGAAAGATAAATTTATCAACAAAATAACTCTGTGTTTTAAATTGGAGTACAATTCTAGTAGTATGTTGTTTTCTAAGATCCAGAACTTCACTAATTCCAGGAAGTCTCAGGGCTCAAACAGGGGAAAACTAGATGAAATATCCAACAGAGGGGAAAGGGAATTTGTAGAGTCTACCTCCAGTAGGAAGACAGGGCATCAAGAGGAGGGATGAGATTGCAATTCCACAATCAAAAACTCTGACCCAGCAATGTTCCTGTCTGAAAGAACTGCAGGGACAAATTGGCAAAGAACCTGAGGAAAAAGAGGTCCAGAGACTGGTCTACATTAGGATCCAGCTCAAGGGGAGGCCCTAAGGCCTTAACACTATTACTGACACTGTGGTGGGGTCATTAAAAGGGTCCTATCATGACTGCACTCCGAAAGACCCAACAAGCAGCTAAAGAGTCAGATGCAGATACTTACATCCAGACAGAAATGGCTGACCATTCTGGTTGAATTAGAGAAAACCTGGAAGAACCTGAGGAGGAGGGCAACCTCATAGGAAGACTAGCAGTCTCAACTAACCTGGACTCCTGAGATCTTTCAGACACTGAGCCACTAACCATACAGTGTACACCAGCTGATATGAGGTCCCCGACACATATACAGCAGGAGACTGCAGGGTCAGGAATTGGTTAGAGAAGATACATCAACCCCAAAAGAGACTGGAGACCCTGCCAGGGAGTGGGAAGGTCTGGTAGGTGAGGTGGGAGGTAGGGACTTACTCCTAAACAAGGGAAGAGGAGGTATGGGATATGGAAGAGTCAGAGAGTAGATATGGAGAGGGGTAAAGTCTGAACTGTAAAAAAATAAATTAATTAAATAAACGTTTTTAGTAAAATCTGGGATGATTTAATTTTCCTGTTGAATGGATCTTACATATGATTAAAATTTCATTGGTTATTAGAAACATATGATGCTACTAATGCACCTTCAGGTATATGTAATTTGACAGATGTCACATCTCGATAGAATTAAGGATTCCTTCTCTCTTTTGACAGGTTGCTTAGTACTTTCTTGTATTGGGAGTGTTAGACCACAAGTAAGGTGCTTTAAGTTTAGATGTAGCTTGAATCATTTGCAGTTTTGTACTAATTACACATATTAAGAATGCATTTAGCATCTTAAACATCGGAGAGAAAAATGAGGTCAAGAACAATGGCCTCTATTGTTTGAGAAGTTACTTGAGCTACCCTGATGGACAACTATGTTGATTTCACATTTATGGTACTGGAGGTTTTTGTAAATTAGTCTATGGCTTTCAGGAGTAGCATTATCAGACCAAGTACTATAATTCCATTTTAGATTTATGTGTATTGGTTATATTTATATGTAAATATAAAACTAGTATGATTTCTTTAGGCTTTATCAAATCAACCTTAATTTCCTTTGTAACCCATTTGTGTTTTGGGATCATAGTAGAATAAGTACTTGAGAGGGCAATAAATGAATACAGGGGACTTGTTTGTTTTTAAATATTAAAGCTTATATAATTAAAACAAAATAAATTTATTAGTAATAAATTTTACTCCTCAGTTACAATTCCTTGACACACATATTTTTCCTGATTTTTCAAAGATTAGAAACCATTTCTTCAATGTGATTTATAAAATTAATAGTGATTTATTTAATTTAATTTTAGTAAAAATTTTTATTAATTTAAAACCTTTATACCTTGGAATGAAATTTACTATGACCAAACTAACCCTTAAATTGTGAATATTATCATGCTTGAAAATTAAAATTTATATTCCTGTCATTGTTCTACCCCTAGTACTATCTCCCATAATTCCTTATCCTATTCCTCTTCTCCCTTGCCTCCAAGAGTATGCTCCCTCCTCTAGGATCGTCCTTCCCTGGGCCTCATCTTCTCCCACTAAGGTGTGACCAGGCAGAACTCTGCTGTATTTGTGTCAGGGGCCTCAGACTGGCTGTTGTGTGCTCCTGGTTGGTGGCTTAGATTTTGGGAGATCCCTGGAATCTGGGTAATTTGAGACTGCTAGTCTTCCTGTGGGGTTGCTTTCTTCTTAACTTCTTCAATTTTTCCCCTAATTCAACCATAGGGCTCTTTGACTTCATTTCAATGGTTGGGTTAATATCTGCTTCTATCTCAGTCAGTCGATCGGGCCTCTCAGAGGGCATACATACTAGGCTCCTGCCTATAAACACATCATAGTACCAGTAATAATGTCAGGCCTTGATACCCTCCCATGAGATGGATCTCAAGTTGGGCTGATCAATGAACTGCCTTTCTTTCACTGTCATCTCCATTTCTGTCCCTGTAGTTCTTCTAGACAGGAACATATGTGGGTCAGAAATTTTGACTGTGAGTTAGCAAACCTGCCCCTTTGCTTGAGGCTCTATCTACTGGACTAAGACTCTTCCAGTTCTCTCACCCCGCTGTTGGGCATTTTTGCCAAGGTCACTCCATTAAGTCCTTAGAGTCTCTTATCTCCTGTGTCTCTGGTACTTTCTATACGGTCCGCGTATGTCTCATCTCTTGAGGTTGTGTATCTCCATTCATTCTCTTGGTCCTCTTTGCTTCCCTCTGCCCCCTCCTCCATACTATTCTTAGTAAGATCACATTTTACTTTCTATTGAAGTGATAAAAACAACTTTGTAGGAAAGGGCTTACTTTGTCTTCAAGCTTCATTTATGTGAAGTCAGGTCAGAAACTCTATGGCAATCTGTAGTCAAAAACTGAAGCAGAAGCTATGGAAAATGCTGCTTCTTAGTGTTTTCTCTTTTTTAAGATTATTTTCATGTTTTTTTTTTATTTACACTTGAAATGTTATCTGCTTTCCCAGTTTTCCCTCTGGAAACCCCCTATCCAACTCTCCTCCTCCTGCTTCTATGACGGTGCTCCCCCAACTATCCACTCCATCATGCCTCTCTGCCCTGAAATTGCCCTACACTGGGGCATCAAGGCTTCATAGGACCAAGGGCCTCTGGTGCAACTGATACCGGACAAGACCATCCTCTGCTTCATATGCTGATGGAGCCACGGGTCCTTCCAGGTGTACTCTTTGTTTGGTGGTATCTATGACTTGCCCAACCTGCTTTCTTATCAACACAAAAACACCTGCTGAGGTGTGTTTCCACCCACTGTAGGCTTCGTCTTCCAACATCAACCACTACTTCTGATAACTTATGTATGTAAATTTTGGGAAATTCATGGAAGTATTTTTATATAAGCACAAATACATTTACTCACACATGCACATAAACAGAGAAATCATAAAAACAGTCGCTTGATTGATATATTGACAATGGACTTGATTCCAATTAGAATAAGAATCTTCACATGAAAGGGCTTATCTAATAAGAAAATATTCTTTCATGTATCCAGAACAACACACGTTTAGGAAATCTTGAAATTTCTTTTGGCCAGAAATTCACTGAAATATTTTTTCCAACATTAAAATTTTTAGGGCATTGGAGTTTCAGAAAGAAGTTAGATGGCAACTAGATGCATTTCCTGGAAAAACAAATCTTAAAGAAAACAGTGGAAAAAATTCTGTTGGACTAATATATACCAGTGTTTTCTCTAACAGAGATTTAGCATATGCTGTATATTACTGTATTTGATGATTAATGATCAAGCTTCAGAAATATATCTTGATTACTACTTAAATTTGTATAAATATAGATTTATACAAAGCTACTACTTCCCCCTAAATTTTTTCAAATTTTTATTGAAGTCATTATGTGCACAATTATTTTGCTTTGCTTAATTTTTTTTGACACGTAAGATATGTTAAGTAGCAAATCTTCTATTTCAAAAGCAGAAAGAAAAATGTTGACTCTTTAAGTTTTATAGTTCAATATAAACCTTCACAATTGCAGATGAGTAATAAAGTCTTTGGCTATTTTACATTCTACTCACTGATTAAAAGAATCTCAAATGACAGAATGAATAAAACCTTACAGCAAATGAAAATTATATATGGTTCATCAAGGTATAACTTGCCTATATTCCTAGAAGCATAATTGATTTAAAGAAACTCCAAAGATCAACTAAATAAGATTAAAAAACACTGCACCAGATGATAAATTATAATGAGGTAATACTAATATCCCAATATTAAGAATAGCTCAATTACAAAAGGACAATAAATAAATATTTATTGGTGTAATTTTCAACTTAGTAGCTTGACATGTTTTATAACTTTAAATAATTTCCCAAAAGAATTTTGAATTACCAGCCTTGTATAAGAACATGGGCTGAAATGATTTCTTAATGGAATGAACACAAGATCATGGTGAGTATGCTCTAGCTGCTATGACATAAATACTAATTAGTGGAGTCATATTGAAACAATATAAAAATTGTTCTTGTTTGATTCTGGATCATTATTAGTGTTTAGACATTAGATCATACATTAAAATTGTATTTATTCTAGAAAATTCATACTATTTAATTTATACAACATTTATGACATTGATTTGCTGTGTTTCATTTATGTATAAAGTATGTCACTCTGTGTTAAAAAATGTAGGTGTCTTGGTGCCTTTCAAGCAATTCTTCTATGCCCACATTTTCTATAGCAAATATATATATATACATATATACATATATATATATTAAATGTTCATAGTATTAATTGAATTTGTGTAAAGTACATTATTGGACTTTAGAATTATATCAGTATATGGTGTATCAGGAGTTATACAACAACTGTTCTATAGCTGTGCTAGCAGGGATGAAGACTTGTACTTTCAAATTACTTACTGGTATTAGAATATTTTAAAATTATTTTTAAATGTTAAAGATCATCTTGAAAGCAATATTTTTCATATATAGAGTCTCTTATACAATATTTGATCTAATAAAACAGTTTTCAAAGCTTCTATGAATGTATTATTGGCATTATTTTTCTTCCCTCATTTTATTTCTTAAAACTACTTTACATTTATTTTTAGTTTATGTGTGTATTTTCCTCCGTGCATTTTCATGATATGCTTGCTTCATATCTGTACACATAAAAAGGTTCATGACCCCTGGAACTTAGGTTGCAGATGGCTGTATGCCAGTATCTGAGAACTGAATTGGGTTTCTCTCCAAGAGCAAATAGCGGTCTTCAACTCTGATTCATGTTTCCAACTCATACATTTTTTTTTAACAGAAGTAAAAATGAAAGAAAGTAATGACAATTCTGTGATCTAAATATATCTTGTTTCATAATATTTATAGTTTGGATATTTAGATGTATGGCAGTAAAATATTATGAAAATATGTATTTAAATATATTCTAATAGTCAGAACCTCATAATCAGAGTTAATAGTGTATTTCAAGGTCACTTAACACTCAAAATGCTTGGTTAACCTGCTTTCAAGAGAACAATGAAATAACTAGCATACATTCTTTCAATTTTACATGTAATTAACAATTTCAGACTAAATTACTACATAACTCTAATACTAAATTATGAACTTTTCCACGGCCTTGATCCATGCCAAGACAGGCATGGTCATGGTGGGGATAGATTTGCATGGTTCCTGCTCCAGGGACAGAGACTTGGTGTGAAACTCCAGGCTGATATGACTGGAAGGTGTGTTGATGTAATAAAGTACATTTTAAAAAAATATTTATCTATCTATCTATTATCTAGTCGTTGTCCCCATACCAGTCCCCTTCCACAGTTCCTCAGCCTATTCCTCCTCTCCCCTGTTGCTTCATCACTACCAGTCCTCCCACACCCTGGGGACTCAAGTGTCTCCAGGATTAGACACATCTTCTCCCACTGAGGCCAAACCTGGCCTTGAGCCTTGGACCAGCTCATGTATGCTGCCTGGTTAGTGGCTCAATATCTGATTGGTCTCAGGGGTCCAGGTTAGGTGCGACTCCTCTTCTTCCTATGGGGAATGAGGGCTTGTGGACAGGAAACCAGGAAGGGGAATAACATTTGAAATGTAAGTAAAGAAATATATCTAATAAAAAAATTTAAAAAAAGAAAGCGTGGTTCATTTACACAGTGGAATAATAATCATCTATTAAGAATGAGTATATCATGAGCCTTGCAGCAAATGCCTGAAACTAGGAAATATCATTCTGAGTGAGGTAACCCAGACCCAAGGACATACCTGGTATGTATTCACTAGTAAATGGATATTAGTCAAAAAGTACTGAATACCTAGGATACAACTCACTCATAAAACTTAAGAAGTTTAACAAGCAGAAAAGCCAAGCAAGGATGCTTCAGTCCCACTAACTCGGGGGAAGAAAATAATCAGGGGAGGCAGAGAGGGAGGTACTTGGGTGGGAGAGGGGAGAGGGAGGGAAAAGGGCAACAGGCTCAGGTGGGGGTTGGTAGGAGAGAAGCCTAAAGCTCCAAGAGAATGAATGGAAATATGCAACCTCAGAGTGTAAATGGGGCAACCTTGTAGAAAGTACGTGATGTGGAAGAAAGAGATTCTCAGGACTTAATGAGAATGACCTTAAATGAAGGGCCCAATAGTGGGGAGAGGGAATTTGAAGAGTCCACCTCCAATAATGTACATATTTTATATTCCTTCTTTAGGGAATGTCCTCTCTGTTAAAATTAGTGGCTCTGAGATAATCAGACAGTGGGAGTCTAGGAGATGAAAATGTGGCTAATGTCTCAGCAAAAATGGTAAAAGTTGGGACCTTCAGGACAGCCAGTAAACTGTGGAAAATATCTCTAAAATTTTGAAAATATGTAATTTCTCAACCGTGCAAATATATAAGGATGAAATATAAATTATGAGGAGCTTCATGAATCTAAAGGAAGGTTAGCTATGCTATGAGCCAGCTTGTCAGAATGACACAAAACAGGGAGATACAAAGGCAGGCAGATATCTGAGTTCAAGGTAAGTCTGGGACATTCTGAGTCCAGTCCCAGATGTGGTAGAAATGGTAATTTCAGTGCAGTATACCTCACAACTCTCTTATTTTCTATGCTTAACAAAGGAGAACAGATCTCTGAATTCTTTTGCAATGTTAAGAAAAAATGTATGCTTGCAGTCTCTGAAGAATCAAAGGACTGGGGTCACAAGATGCTAACTCATAATATAGTCAATAGAAAAACCTGGACTTATTGAATTGATATATAAAATAAAAGACTGGACCTGTGTCCTGGAGGAGATGAGCTATCCAGAGAATTTTTTAGAACAAAAGGAGATTACTGCTAGGAGAACTGACAGACACAGGCACATGCAAACAAGACATGGTCAGATTTCTTAGACTAGCAAACAGAACATGCAGAGAGAGAGAGAGAGAGAGAGAGAGAGAGAGAGAGAGAGAGACAGAGAGACAGAAACAGAGAAAGACACAGACAGACAGAGAGAGAGACAGAGACAGAGAGAGACAGAGAAAGAGACAGAGAGAGATACAGAGAGAGACAGAGAGACAGAGACAGAGAGTTCTTATAATAGCAACCAAGCAGAATATAGACAGAGAAATCTCCAGAGAGAAAACAAAACATAGAGAGAAGCTGCATGTTGCAGAACACAGGTCCTCAGCTTGGACCCATGATTTGTCTTTGAGTAGTTCTTTTGGTATTTTCACAACTCCTCTCCAAGCTGACGCTGTTCTTTGGTAAATCTAGAGCTTTCATGTATATAATTAAACAAAAGTAAAAATACAGAAATTGAAAGAAACTTTCTAAAATCTACCATTATGTTGAAAGCATATATATATATATATATATATATATATATATATATATATATGTTTATCAACAGTGGTGTTTGTTTTCTGGACCAATTAGGGTCAATTCAATTCAGTGACTGAATCCCTTGCAACACAGGATTAATATAGTAAAAATGACCATCTACAAAAAGCAATTTACCAAAAGCATTTACCAAAAGCAATCTACAGATTCAATGCAATCCCCATTAAAATTCCAATCCAAATCTTCATAGAGTTTGAAAGAACAATTTGCAAATTCTTCTGGAATAACAAAAAAATCCATGATAGCAAAAACTATACTCAACAATAAAGGACTTCTTGGGGAGGGGGAGGGAGAGAATCACGATCCCTGATCTCAAGCAGTATTACAGAGCAATAGTGATAAAAAACGGTATGGTATTGGTACAGGTACAGGCAGATAGACCAGTGTAATAGAATTGAAGACCAAAAAATGAACCCACACACCTATGGTCACTTGATATTTGACAAAGGATCCAAAACCATCCAATGGAAAAAAAGACAGCATTTTCATCAAATGGTGTTGGTTCAACTGGAGGTCAACATGTAGAAGAATGCAAATCGATCCATTTGTATTACCCTGTACAAAGCTTAAGTGTAAATGGATCAAGGACCTCCACATCAAACCAGATATACTCAAACTAATAGAAGAAAAAGTGGGGAAGTGTCCCAAACACATGGGCACAGGGGGAAATTTCCTGAACAGAACACCAATGGCTTATGCTCTAAGGTCAAGAATCAAAAAATGGGATCTCTCAAAGCTGTAAAGTTTCTGTAAGGCAAAGGACACTGTAATTAGGACAAAGTGGCAACCAACAGATTTGGAAATGATCTTTACCAATCCTACAACTCATAGCGGGCTAATATCCAAAATACATAAAGAATTCATGAAGTTAGACTCCAGAGAGCTAAATAACCCTATTTAAAAATGGGGTGCAGAGCTAAACAAAGAATTCTCAGCTAAGGAATAATGAATAGCTGAGAAGCAGCTAAAGAAATGTTCAACATCTTTAGACATAATGGAAACACAAATCAAAACAACCCTGAGATTCCACCTCACACAAGTCAGAATGGCTAAGATAAAATACTCAGAGGACAGCAGATGCTGGCAGTGATGTGGAGAAAGAGGAACACTCCTCCATTGTTGGTGGGATTGCAAACTGGTACAACCTCTCTAGAAATCAGTCTGGAGGTTCCTCAGAAAATTGGACATTGCACTACCTGAGGACTCAGCTATACCTCTCCTGGGCATATACCCAAAAGATTCTCCAACATACAACAAAAACACATGCTTTACTATGTTCCTAGCAGCCTTATTTATAATAGCCAGAAGCTGGAAAGATCCCAGTTGCCCTTTAACAGAGGAATGGATACAGAAAATGTGATACATCTACACAATGGAGTAGTACTCACTTATCAAAAACAACGACTTCATGAAATTCATAGGCAAATTGATGGAACTAGAAAATATCATCCTGAGTGAGATAACCCAATCACAGAAAAACACAGTTGGTATGTCCTCATTGATAAGTGAATATTAGCCCAAACTCTCAAATTACCCAAGGTGCACAGAACATATGGAACTCAAGAAGGAGGACCACAATGCAGATGTTTCACTCCTTCTTTCAAAGAGGATCAAAAATATCCATAGGAGGAGATAAGGAGGCAAAGTTTAGAGCAGAGACTGAAGGAACGTCCAGAGCCTGTCCCACCTGTGGCCCTTATGTATGCAGCAACTAAAACTAGATAAGATGGATGAAGCTAAGAAGTCCAAGACAGAGGTCAATGCTAGCAGCACATCACTGAACTAAGAACAGGACACCCTTTGGGGGAATTAGAGGAAGGACTGAAAGAGCTGAAGGGGCTTGCAACCCGATAAGAACATCAATGCCAACCAACCAGAGCTTCCAGGGACTAAACCATTATCCAAAGACTATACATGGACTGACCCATGGCTCCATCTGCAATGTAGCAGAGAATAGCCTTGTTGGGGCAACAGTGGAAGGGGAAGCCCTTGATCCTGCCAAGGTTGAATGTCGGGGAGACAGTAAGGGAGGTGGGTGGTTGGAATACCCATATGGGGGAGGGAGTGAGGATGCGAGCTTATGAACAGGAAACCGGGAAAGGGAATACCATTTGAAATGTAAGTAAATAAATATATCTAATAAAAAATTTTAAAAAATGAAGTTCAAGCTGACAGGAACCGGATATAGACCGCTTGAATAATAGAAATATTTAGTTTGTATATCATGTCGATGTTTATCAAAAAGCAAATTTTGTGTGGCAAAATATTAAAATGTAACTAAATAAAACTTTATTATTACAGACACTTAAAAGTTTGAAAAAAGGGGGAGAGGCAAAAAAAGTTTGAAAAAAAGGCTTAAATGACAATGATATTAAATAGGAATTATATATAAAATGGAATGTGGTAAATCTTGATCATGTTTTTATTAAAATTAATGCTTAATGAATTTTTTAATAAATGAAGACATCAAATTGAAAAATAGCATAGTTGACATTCAGTGGTAACCATTTTAGGATGAGTTTTTATTACATAATGCAAGTATAAGAAATATAAAGAAATTAATATTCTGAGATATTCTATTAGGTCTTCATGTGTCTTTAATCAATCTTTTTTTTTTCGGAGCTGGGGACCGAACCCAGGGCCTTGCGCTTCCTAGGCAAGCGCTCTACCACTGAGCTAAATCCCCAACCCCATGAATCTTTATATATGTAAAACTTACCTAGTGATTCTCTAGTGTAATTGCTTTTCTACTCTGAAAGACTGTCCCATATTATTTTATTTAATTCTAGGTACAGTAACTAAGAAGGAATTTGTTCTCCAAATATTGGATCAAATTTTTTCATCCAAATATTGATGTATTATTTTCTAATACATCAATATTTCTGTGATAGTTAAGAAATACAAAGACTTTATGGTATAATAATATAAACAAATTCATAAATCTTCACACATAATTTGATTTGGCATGGTCTTCATAGGAAAAGAAAATTGTTAATTTTATAGCAGTTTGTACTTTGTAAGTCCAGTTACCTTATCCATTGTCTTTTGATACTAATAAGTGTTTTATGTAAGATTATAGCAGATCTTTTTGAACGTATTTTGACTTAGTAATCATTATGTCTAGATATGTTAGCAGCAGTTTCAAGTATTTCGAGACTACAATTCTTTGTTAATCTATATTCCCCTTATTTCTTTACATACAATCTCCTTAATGACACTTCTCTACAGACTTACTTTGAATACCAAATATATTTTTGACAATATTTTTGTAGGGTTGTTACCATCATAATCATCTGATATTCATATTACAGATCAAAGAATCTTATCATTCTGTGCTCCTAAGAATATCTGACTTATCTGATGTAAGTTCTTCTTTACAGAATGTCTTCTACTTGTGATTCAGTTTACCATCATACATGCATATTATGTATCACAAAAGGTCATACAAATGCCATATTATCATCTCAATTTTAACTCTTATTAGATACCAAGAGTGGCTTTGCTTTATTTTAAATGTACTTTTAGCATAGCCACTTTGAGCACCCACCTTGACACAAAGGGGAAGGGAAATGGAATGGGGGGGTTATGGAGTGGAGAATGAGATGGGGGACAATATTTGAAATGGAAATAAAAAAACCAATAAAATGAAAGTATTTTGTATACTGATTTAGGTTTTGCACAGTAAACTCAAATAGCATACAGTTAAAAAAAGGATCTAGGTAAATAGCTATCAGTACAAGAATCTGATAAATGAAGGGAATGGTGAGTGCTCTATGTTCCTATGAGCATGTAATGTCAGGCACATTTTCTCTGTGTTTGCAAATTTATAATGTGGAAAAATGGATGAGTCTAGCAAATCTATTTTCAGAGATTATTTTTTGTACTATTAGAGGTAATTTCTGCTGATGTGCAAGTACCATTTGCTTGACCTAGCAAAGCGAGTGTTTAATGGACTTAGCAACACTAAGGCTGTGAACCTCTTATCTGAGTCCTAACCCTCAAGAGCTTTGCTAAGTCTCTCATATATTTTCCTTCTTGGGGTCTTTATTTTTTTCATTTTAGACCCAAAGTACACTATTAACAAATTTCCAATATTGACAATATTTCATTGCGCAATAGACCTACCAAGAAATTATGATTAATAGACGATTCTTGGGAGTATTAAGTATTAAAGATTAATACTTAAATGTCTATTTTCTGAGTTTTGCTCTTTGAATTGATACTTCATCACTGTAAATATAAGGAAACATCATTTGTTAAATGAATTCCTGTTGGAAGTGAATCTAATGTAATATTTACTAGAAATCCAGTAATTTTTGCTGTTAGCACTATTTCTTGGAACAGCATGAAATTGAATTGTTGAATTTTTCCCTGACATAGAGTTTTATTCTGACATGTAACTTACTACTATGTTTTGATATGTAGGTTATAGCATAAATTTGAAAATAATGTCTATTTGTTATTTGCTTAAGTGATTATAAGTATGTATCTATGTGGCCAAAATGGAGACATACTTTCAACCTCTTAAGCAAATAATAAACAGAAATTATTTTAAATTTTTAGAATCCTTAGACTTATGAAAATAATGCATATTTTCTTATCTCTTTGAATAAGATAAAGTCTGATAATTTTGCTATAAGTTCTTTTAAAGGGCAAAAACAAATGGGAATACTAGTGAACATCCATTATAACGTTGTTTTCTCAGAAAGGTTACTCAGTATTTTAACATGACAGAGTGCCCCATTTCAACATTTAACTCTATAGCACTCTCTGTATTTATATACTTGTGTAGAACACAGTTCCTTTCATTTACTAATATGCTGTTGAAATGCCCTAATGATATCTTTATGGTGAAAGGTAACTTTAGATATTCAAAGAGCTGAAGACAAAAATATTACTTTTGATAAATATGTTTACTAAAAAATAAATATAACATTAACATGCAAAATAGCATTATTTTTCTGATCAATTATTTTATAGTTGTTTACTCTGACACATTGCCCTCTGTGCGTGTGTCCATGATTTTTCATATAAATGAATATAAATATTTTAAATACCTATATTCGAACGTATGTATTTTTTATAAAAGATATGTTTTTACATAGGGATATATAGAAATACACATTGCTTTACATAGAGATACATGGAGATGCTTAAACAACATAGAATTTTTAATCACAAATTTGATTAAATCAAAGAGATTTTCCAGTGACTACAAAGCAGAGATTGTTTGGAATTTAATAAAAAGCAAGTGTTGAGTGCACTGATCACAAAAATATGTAAAAATACTATTAAATCCATGTTTTAAAATCAAGAAGAGCTATAGTATATGTTTTGTCAGAAATTATTAGATATGGGATATTAAATTTTTCTTGTGAGGAGAAAAGTGTGAAGCCAGTGCACAGCCTTCATTGTATGTGATAAGGTTTTTAGATGACAGCTCTGTCTGTTTTATTAACTGTTAAGTGACAGACTATTCCCGAAAACATGCAGGATTCGTGTGCCTGTGTATACACACGTACACGCACACATGCACACATACACAAACACACACAAACACACATACACACACATATGCCCATCTTATACCAAAAGGGAATAACCAACAAACAAAATACTGTTTCATGAACCAATGAATTTTGATTTTTTTTCAAGATTCAATTTAATTACATTTCCCTGTTTTATTCTTGCCATCACACACTCTGATTTGCTCTCCATTAATTTCATGGCCTAGATGTGCACTGTTTTTTAATTACATGTATATATGTATACTCATATCCAATCTTAAATATAGCCTGTTTATATTGTATAACCCTACTTGTCTTTATGACTTCAGGGCTAGATGTTTTGACCAGCACTACGAAAGGGAGCACTGATGATCAGTTATTTATAAATCTAGGGATACACAAGAGAATCTGCATCACTGTAATATCAATCTCAATGTGAGGTGTGGTTCATGAAAGATGCAACTTTAGACCGCCCTGCACAATTTGCAAGCAGTTGTCTACATCTGAGAAATTTTCTCTCCGCTACCTGACTTGTCATAGTTTTTTTTTTTTTAAGTATTTGTTTAATGTTCCTAAAATAGCTTAGGGACCTTTTCTATACTTGGAAATTTTTACATTTGCACACATGTCAGATTATCATTTACTTCTGGAGTCTCATGGAATTTCTCCTCTCTCCTGGAAGGAATGTTTTACTGACAAGGAGACCCCTATACAGTGACAGATTTAATGAATCAATAGTAGAAACGGAGAAAGAGATTAGAAGATGATAAATAATATTTATGATGTAATCCAGTTTTATAAATTCAGCATCATACTAATAGGGTTGGTTAGAAAATATAAAATTCTAGATTCATTTTAAACATTAACATAATTGATTTTACCAGTAAGCTAAATATATGGAATAGGAAAGAGACAAGATTCACTTACAGAGATCTTTGAATTAGAGGAATAATGCCATTATTCCTTATGATGTTGAATCTTGAAACAGGATCATGGTTGTATTAAAAGATAGTGTCCTTAGACATGAGCATACTATATTTTAAGTATCATTTTTATTATTTACATATTTATTAAATTTGAGAATATAATATATTTACATTTCTTCCTTTCCTTCCTTCAAACCCTCTCATATACTTCTCCTGTCCTCTTGAATCTGCAGACCTTTTTTCACTAATAGTTGTGGCAGTCTTATAAGTTTATATACATATATTCCTGAAATATAATATGCTATTTGAGTTTGATACTGTGAATCCAAAATAAAGTTTCAAATAGTAAGATCAGAAACACTGTGTTCATTCCATCAATCGATGAGTGGTATATAAAGTCTGTCATTTAGGTGATGTATGGTGTGCTTACAGACAGGGTCCTAGCATGCCTGCTCTCTGAGAGTCCCAAAAAGCAGCTGACTGAAACAGATGCAGATACTTACACCTGACCAATGGATGAAAGCTGGGGACAACTGTTGAATTAGAGAAAAGTTGGAGGAAGCTGAGTAGGAGGGTGACCCCATAGGAAGAACAGCAGACTCAACTAACTTGAATCACTGAACTAACTTGAATCACTGAGCAACAAACTGGGCAGCATAAACTAGCTGATATGAAACCCCAGACATATAAACACAATAGAAGGCTGAGTAGTTGGGCCTCAGAGAGAGAAGATGCACCTAATCCTGGAGAGACTTGAGGTTACATAGAGAGGGGAGGACTGGAAAGGTAGGGAGTGGGCATTGGGGACATCCTCTTGGAGAACAGGGAGGAGAAATGAGATGAGGAACTGTCAGAGGGCAGACCAGGATGGACATAAGGTCTGGAATGTAAAAAAATAAAAATAAAAAATAAAAAAAAACAAGTAAAAGTTTAAAGACAATTTTTTAAAACCGAAAAGAAAAAGAAATATTTCTCAGAAATAAAAGTGAGTAGAATTGGAAATTGATCAAAGCATTGATCGTTGGGGTCATGCAAACATTTGCACAAGGAGAAACAGAAAATGAAGAAGAAATGTCACTATAACTGCATCAAGGATTAGAAGCAAAAAAACTGTTTCACAAATCAAAGGACATTATTTTTCAAGAAAAATTATTATACACCCCAATTGCTTGAAGGTAGTTTAAGAAAGGTAACACCAGAGTCATTCCCAAGTATTTATTAAAGCTGGCATAATTAGAAACATTAATCAGAGCAGTTTTGAAAGAATAATGAAGAGAATAAATCCTTAAAGGATCTGAAGACAAACACATTTAGGTTACCCTTTTCTGACAAGAATGAAATGGAAATTACACATGATTAGGATCCTAATGTTAACATTAGGACTAATGTTATACAGTAACACAAACAATTCATTAGGCATGAGATGCAGAGAAGGGGGGAGAGAGAGAGAGAGAGAGAGAGAGAGAGAGAGAGAGAGAGAGAGAGAGAGAGAGAGAGAGAGAAATTGGTAGCTCTAATAAACATTTGAAGAGTGGGTTTATCTCACAAAACTCAAAATTGCAAGCCATAAAATACAGAATAAAGAGCAGGCAAGTGTATAATAGTGGAATCAGTTATAATGGTCGATGAAACTCGTTTCACTAAGTATAAAGAGCACACATATTTTTAGCTGAGTTTCATAAAAGAAGTAAAAAACAGGATAGAGAACTGGGTTTTTATGGCAACTTCAAAATCTTAAACTTGCTAAACAGTTATGTGAAAATGGTGAAGTAATGAATGATTTCATGTATTTCACTCACTTAGTAAATTTAATTTTACTAGTCACAACTATGCACCTTGCCAGATTTGAGATTAGCTCATATTTTTCAGATTGTTCTTTTTCTTTTTTCTTTTCAATATGTCCCAATATTTCCTTTTTTAAACTCAAAAGTGAAGTTTATTTTCATTTTGATCTTAAATAGCATGAACAGCAACAGAAGTAAGGGATTATTAATAAGCTGTTAACTAAGAATCCTGATCAGTGAAGAAATAATTTGTCCAAAACAGTCGTTTGGCATTACCACTGGCTAATGTGCACAAGTCCATATATACGGTAATATAACAGGAATTAATCAACGTTAGAAAGAGGGTGTGCATTAAAAAATTAAAATTTAACTGTACATGAACTTTCTATGAATTTCAAAGCTTATAGGTTTTTTTGAATCTTTTTTTTAAAAATTGGATGTTTTATTTATTTATATTTCAAATGTGATCTCCTTTTCCGGTTTCCCCTCCAGAAACCCCCATTCCATTCTACCTTCTCCTACTTATGAAGGTACTCCGCCACCCACCCACCTACTCTGCCTACCCACCCTACACTGGGGCATCTAACCTTCTCAGAACCAAGGGCCTCTCCACCCACCGATATCCAACAAGGCCATCCTTTACTACATGAGCAGCTAGAGATGTGGATCCCTCCATGTGTACTCTTTGGTTGGTGGTTTAGTCCCAGGGAGCTTTGGGGTGTCTGGTTGGTTGATATTGTTGTTTTTCCTTGGGGTCGCAAACCTCTTCAGCTCCTTCAGTCTTTTCTCTAACTCCTCCATTAGGAACCCTGTGCTTAGTTCAATGTTTGGCTACGAGCATTCACCTCTGTATTGGTCGGCTATAGTTGGAGTCTCTCAGGAGACAGCAATATCAGGCTCACGTCAGCCTGCACTTTTTGGCATATGCAATAGTGTCTGAGTTTGGTGTCTCTATATGGGATGGATACTCAGGCAGGACAGTCTTTGGATAACCTTCCCTTTAGTCTCTGCTACATAC
Source organism: Rattus rattus (assembly GCF_011064425.1). Taxonomy (NCBI): domain Eukaryota; kingdom Metazoa; phylum Chordata; class Mammalia; order Rodentia; family Muridae; genus Rattus; species Rattus rattus. Next base: position 34,627,626 of record NC_046165.1, on the reverse strand, counting down.
TTTGTCTCTGTATTACCCCCTTGAGTATTTTGTTCCCCTTTCTAAGAATGACTGAAGCATCCATGCTTTGGTCTTCCTTCTTTTTGAGCTTCACGTGGTCTGTGAATTTTACCTTGGATATTCTGAGTTTTAGGGCTAATACCCACTTATCAGTGAGTGCATACCTTGTGTGTTCTTCTGTGGTTAAATTACCTGATTCAGGATGGTATTTTCTAATTCCATCCATTTGTCTAAGAATTTCATGAAGTCATTATTTTTAATAGCTGAGCAATACTCCATTGTGTAAATGTACCCACCAGATATTCTGTATCCATTCTTCTTTTGAAGGACATCTGTTTTTTTTTTCTAGCATCTTAATATTATAAATAAGGCTGCTATGAACATAGTGGAGCATGTGTCTTTGTTATATGTTGGGGCATCTTTTGGGTATATATCTAAGAGTTGTATAGATGGGTTCTCAGGTAGTCCTATGCCGAATTTTCTGAGGAACTGCCAAACGGATATCAAAAGTGTTTGTACCACTTTGAAATCCCACCAATAATTTCCACCAGAGAACTCCTGAACTGAGTAAACACCTTCAGCAAAGTGAAGGGATGTAAAATTAACTCAAAGAAATCAACAGCCTTCCTCTACTCAAAGCATAAAGAGGCTGAGAAAGAAAAGGAAACGACAACTTTCACAATAGTCTCAAACAATATAAAATACCTTGGTGTGACTCTACACAAGCAAGTGAAAGATCTGTATGACAAGAACTTCAAGTCTCTGAGGAAAGAAATCAAAGAAGATCTCAGAAGATCTAAATAGTTTCCCAGGCTCCTGGATTGGATGGATTAATATAGTAAAAATAGCCATCTTGCCAAAAGCAGTCTACAGATTCAACACAATCCCCATCAAAATTCTAACTCAAAGAACTTCTAGGCGAATCACCTTTCCGACCTCAGGCTGTATTACAGAGCAATTGTGATAAACACTGAATGGTATTGGTATAAAGACAGGCAGGTAGACCAATGGTATAGAGTTGAAGACCCAGAAATGAACCCATGCAACTATACTCACTTGATCTTTGACAAAGGAGCTAAAACCCTTCAGTGGAAAAAAGACAGCGTTTTCAACAAATGGTGCTGGTTCAACTGGAGATCATTCTGTAGAAGAATGCAAATCTAGACACAGTGAGCTTGGAAGAGAGGACTCACTACTACACTCTGTTCACAGCACTTGAAATCACTGGAATAAATAATGACATCTGTTAAGCCAAGTGTAACATTGCCTTTACTTATTATAGTACTTCATTTAATATTGAAACATTTAAAATAAACTTACATCTTAGCTGCTTCTTTTATTTTTGTCATTATTATATTATTATTATAGCATCACGGTACAGGTATTCCTCTACAATCTCCCATGCAAATCCCATTTCTTCCTTCAGTTCTTGGCCACTATTTCCAGTAATTGTTATTGCATACCTAGAATTATGTGTGTATGCACATATATTTCTAAATATAACCTGCTCTATAAGCTTAGATTTTTTAATATTATTTTATGTAGGGTTCTTAAGTGCTTCAACTCCCATCCTAACCCATTGACTACAGGATCGAGAGAAAGGTTGATAGGAAAAGGGGTTTGTGGACCTGTTTACAAGTAGTTCTTTGGGGGGTTATTCCACATTCATTGTCACAATGCCAGAAGTCTAGTCCAATATCAAACCCTAAAAATGAATCATTAGTAGCTGCTCCATCCAGCAGAAACCACCAGGCTCTGCTGAACCAACAAGAGTCAACAGAGGCCTCAGGAATCAAAAGGACTGCAACCGGATTCTATTTGGGACATGTTTCTTTATGAAGAACAGTGAAAAACAGCAAAGAAACAAGCCCAGCAAAGTGCTGCATGACTAGTGAAGCATTGCTTGGCAGCAAAATATTGCATGGCCAGCACAGACTAGAGAAAACCTGTGAACACATTAACACATTGCATGGTGTCCCAATGCAAAAGGTAGCTCTCAATGCTTACAGGTTCCATATATAAACGCTTTCCTAACACTAAGTGTGCTCTCAAGTATCTGCTCCATAAAAACATCATATGCCCTTTCACGTGTTTCTGTCACCATAATACCCTCTCACAAGCAAGTGTCCAGTGACATAACTGAGGTTTCCAAGATACCAGAAATTTCCACTTTACAGTTCTATTTGATGCTTACATTACTGTGAGCTAATAACACATATCTCAGAAAATACATTTTCTCTTGCAAAGAAATCTTGTAGTATTTTATTTTCAGTTAAAGCCATAATTTTCCATGTTTGTGTGATTGAAAGAGCATATGTGGGTGAGGTGTGGGAGGATGAGGGGAGGAACGCACTCTCAGAGACAAAGGGAGGGGAGATGGAGTGAAGAACTCTTGGTGAGGGGACAACATTTGGAATATAAATAAATAAAACAATTTTAAAAGGAAATATTTAATTTGTTTTACAACTGTGATGTCTTTTTTTAGAAATATTTATTTATTTTATGCATGTGAGTATACTGTCACTGTCTTTGGATACATCAGAAGAGGGCATTGGATCCCATTAGAGATGTTGTGAGCCACCATGTGATTGCTGGGAGTTGAGCTCAGGACCTCTGGAAGATAAGTTAGTGCTCTTAACCCTTGAATCATCACTCTGGACCAAAATATTAAATTTTTAATTAAGAGAAAATGAATATTTTAAGAAACATTTCAGTACCTGTGGAATAACTCTATGAATTGGGCAACAAAAATATAAACATCCCATAATGTGACGCCCTGTGCTTCAAATTAATCTGTGAAAATATCCAATGCTTGCTCAGTTATTTATTTAGAAAACTGACCCTTACTGTACAATGATTCTAAGAAAAATACGTAGACATAAAGCAAATCAGTAATTAATGTGAACATGTGTGCCCATGTGTTTGTGAACTTTAGAAAATAAGGATCACGAGAAGTATTGTCCTCAAACAAATTAATAAGAAGGCTGGTTATTCAAAAAATACAAATTCTGTAGATATTAGAGATTATATGCTAAAAGAAAATAGAGAAATATCAGATGGCTTATGCAGTATAGCGGAGATATAAATGTCATACTTCTTAGTGGAAAGCCATTCTCTGTTTGGTGGTTTTTCTGAAATGCTTAAATATCACTGGTTATAAGAGAGATTCAAAGGAATGTGAAGAAAGCGCCACTCATTCATCTGCTGGTGTGTGGCTGGGGCTTCTATGAGCAGAGAACATTTTAAAATTTGTTTCAGACCAACCTTGTATTGAAGCCAAAAGCTTTAAACAGGAAAAAATACATTATGGACAATACTTCACTGAAATATTGAAAAGGGAAGAACAAGCATACCTTCCTTTATTCTACAAAAATGAATATGTTAGCATACCTTGGAACAGCTCTGAAGGCATACCCATCGGAACAACAAAGAAAAACTGTACTGACCAATAAACAGCTGAAGAAGAAAGGAAAAATCCTCTCAGAAGAAAGGTAGAGACCTTTTTCCTAGTAGGAATATAAGCCCGAGGAATATAGGACCATGTTGAATTCTAAATTGAATCACATCAAAAATTTAGTGAATTTGCTATCGTCCCATACTGATGTAGCTTCTAATCTTAGCTTCTAGCTTCTTAGCTTGCTAATGGCTGTAAATAAGATAAGAGAAAATTTTCAGGGAACAGAAGAAAAGGAAGACAGGGAATAAAAAGGAAGACAAAAAAGAGAAAGAAACAGGAAATACACAGGTGATACCTACAATAACATTACAATTTCAGATCCTTTGCAGAATAGCCATTAGCAAAAAAAATCTTCTCAATTATCTTTTGATATTTCCTTTTCACAAAAAAATTAAAAAAAGATTCATAAGAAAAGAAAATAGAAGCAATACTGATAAGAGTGTGTGTGTGTGTGTGTGTGTGTGTGTGTACTACTGTAGATATAGAGGCCAGGAGACATAAACAGTCTTCCTCAATCAATATTTTTTTTTCATTTTTTGAGTGTCTTTTATTAAGCCCAGAGGTCTTTGATTCATTCCATAAAATTGGCTGGCAAGGAGAGATCATGGGTCCTTCTTGCTATAGTACTCCAAGCTTGGATCAAAGACATGCACTTCTATGCCTGGAATTTACATAAGTGTTAGGAATATAAACCCATATCCTCATACTTATGCATCAAGAATTCTCCCTACAGAGCCTGTACTCAAACCCTTTGAAATTCTATGTTTATTTTCTAATCATATTCTCATTTAGCACCATGGACAAGTGGGTGAAAAGAAAATTACTGGAAGGCATTCCTATAAACTGAAGAAATTGCCACACAAATAAGATTGCAGACCAGAAAAAAAAAGTGGATACAACTGAGATTTTTTTTTTTTTGCAAATGTTACTCTTTCTGATAACTCTAGTTAATAGGGAATATAAGATTTCCCACAAAACTTTATTATTTGTGCTGGGATCTGACAAAAGATTCTTATTTTTTAGATTAGGGAAAGATTGTACAAGCATAATCTTTACAATTATAATTATATTGTGAAGTAACCTATCTGACAAGGGTGAAAATAATACAAGTATAAAGAGAAGCCTAATTTTTGACAAAACTGGTTGTTCCAAAAGAAGCACAAAGCTTTGGGTTAATTGATTTGTCACAGTCAAGTAGAAACAGTACATGCAATGTTACATCTCCTTCTACCACTTTACTTGACAAATGAGTAAAACCTGATGAGACAAATTTAGTTACACAAGTTAGATGTTTTGGTTTCAGAAATAAAGAAACTTTCTATCTGATAAATGATCACAAACAAAGTTGCTCTGTTAGACGTTATAAGAGTGACACATACAGAGTTATAAACGAGTTTTACTCAGTTTTATCAAAGTAAATGGCTTTAACCATTGACATATACATTATTATATCAAAAGATTCAATCAGTAGCCACAATTAATTTTCAGTTGGTGTGTTCAAGAGATGTCCTCTTTCATTATCAGATTGGCCTTTTTGAAGTACATTTCAAAGTCTTGACAATAGCTTCAGAGCCAAGGAATATAAAAATGTATCATCAAAAGATGTGATGAAAATTCTCCTGGCATAAATTATAAAAATATACTTTGGTCATCTCTACCAATTGTGAGAACTGCATAATTCTAGGAATTTCATATTGAAAGTGAACAATAATATGGACAAATGGATGGTTGCTTTTTGTATCAAGTCAATCTTACTGAACATTGTCAGGTACTTAAAGATCATTATTTAAATGAAGATCCCATTTAAGTAATACCATTGCCTTGTGTAATGAGTAGTTGATAACATTTCTCTAAGGAAATTAGTCTCAACTTCCTTGTATAAAACCAAGGTATCACACATGAATACACTTGTTTTTTAATTAGTAAGTTTCCTCAGTCTTTACCTCTGGGCCATTAAATCTCACTCCAACTATTCTGAAATGAAAACATTTTACAAGGAATTGACAAGCACTCTGTGGGTCAACTATTCAGGGTGAACATGACATATTTAGAAAATTAGAATTACGTTTGTAAGGAGAGTACTAGATAGATGTATCAGTGAGACAATAATCTATAAGCTTTCTGGTGAGAGGTGTTTCATGTCTTAAAGGCTCTAGAAGATAAAATTCATGTGTCATAGAAATCTGTATTTTCTTACACACACACACACACACACACACACACACACACACCTGGATTTTCATGACTAATAATGGAAGAGGGAAGATACTAATGGACAGAGTTCCTTTTTTGAGTTTACTAACATGGCACTAAGAAACATTATTTAAAACAATACAAGCATCCTTTAAAGATTTGCCAAATATAATTCCTAGACATAGTATGATAATGATGTGCTAATAATATAACTGCATGCGTAGATGGAAATGTAGAAATGTGTCCTTCTGTCCTACTTTGCTGAAGGAGAAATTTTACCTCTTAGCACAAAATCATTTATAAGCAAACTTGGAAGAGGCTGACTCTACTTTTGTTTAAAATGGGACAATAGTGATTTTGTCAAGAACTTTGACTAAAGTTGCCACTAAAGTTTAAACTATAACTTGATGTTGTGTTTATAATATAATTACATAATTTCCTCATCATTCCTTTAAACATCCCACGTACCTGCCTCTTTTCATCTGTACTTGTTTTAAATATATGAATATGTACAATATTATCTGTTCAATCCATGTTTTGCATATATATATATATATATATATATATGTGTGTGTGTGTGTGTGTGCGTGTGTGTGTGTGTGTGTGTGTGTGTGTGTGTGTTCAGAGCAAAATATTTTATATAGGACAAACAATTAATAAATTTTTCTCTAAGGAAGACCAGTTTTCTAGCTCTATGTTTTCCATGAAAACTATCCAATTTTTTGAACAAACCTATTACATGAATTTGGACATGGCATATTCTTAATAGGAACAAAAATTTAGATGTTAATGTATCCCAAATATAAACTGCAAAGCTACCAGTAAATCATATTTTATTTTAGATCAGAGACTCAAGGTACATGTTGAAAGAGAAACCCCACTTGCAGGAAATATCTAGCTTTAAAAGTGAGAACTTTTAATATCCATGTCTATTCAGTAGACCACCATTACCTCCTCTCTTCCCCCTCTTTTCTTCTCCTCTTCCCCCTTTCTCTTCTGTGCAATTATCACAGAGAAATAGTTCTTAGGTTAAATTCCATTTTTGTTTGTGGCACTTCACCTATGCCTCTTTCCTGTCTCCAGGAGCTCCACCTTGCTGTTCTATGGAAGGAACTATGCTAGCCTCACACAGAACTAATTTTTTAAAAATCTCTGTTCTCTAATTTTTTAACATTCTTAACTATTGACTATATTTATCAAAGTATTGTTAGAAACCCAAATCTCAAAGACAAAAGAAGTGGGAAGAGTTGTAAAATCAGAGTTTAGTCTTTCTAAATATCTACATCATGGTTAACATAATTTATTTTAAATTTGAAATATTTGTAACTGTGCAGTCACTTTCAAACTGCTTTGAACTGATGTTTTAGATCACTTTGATGGAAACTTTCTTTTCTTCTTCACAAGAAGAAATCTTTATTGAGGGAATAAATAAATAGATACAAATCAGTATCTGGCTTTGAGGTTTGTGTCTCTGTGTTTGGCCAATAAATAACCATTAACAGATAAGCAAGTGAGATACACTTACTCTATTCATCTCAGATTGCACTTGGCTGAAAGTATCTATTACCTGTTTCCTTCAGATATGTTGTACACCTACCTTTTTGTTTCTCTTTTTTCTGGAGACACAACCTAATCAGTACCCATTCTGTCTCCAAGCATAAGAGTTGGCCATGTTCAGAAAATTTATCCTTTGTAAAATAAGGCAAGCTATGGGGCTGGAGAGGTCGCTCAGGAATTGACAGCACTTGCTGCTCTTTCAGAGAATGAAGATTCAAATCCCAGCATGATGGCTCAGGAGTAGCTGTAATTCAAGTTACAGGAGATCCAATGCTCTGTTTGACCACATTGAGCACCATGAATCTATGTTATATATAGAAATATACATAGAAGCAAAACATTTTCTGTCTGTCTCTGACACAGACACAGACACAGACACACACACACACACATGCACGCACACACACACATGCGCACACACACAAACACGCACACATGCACATATAAACACATACAAAAATACACGTAATGCTATTCAACTTCATTGATCATAAAGAAGATATTAGATATTTATTGATTAGTAAATTCTTAATATTTTCATTCAAAGGGCTGAAGACATGTTTTTATGTTCTGTTCTTTAGTTTCACTTTGCCGCCTATAGAGATATGAACATATACCACTGTGAATGACTGCATACAAAATGGATTTGATTATACACATTGTACATATATCTTCCAGAATACACATTTTGGTTTACAACGGTAGAAAACTTGATGTGCATCTAGGCCTAGACATTGCCTCATTCCAGAGCATTACTTAGGACAAATTACAAAATCATAGAATAAATAATACCATGCATTTTTATGTCTCACAGCAAAACTATGCTAGGGACGTTAGGGCTCCTAGATGTTTATCTCTTCAAACAGATATGGCTTAATAAAAGGTGCAAAATATTAACCAAAAGAATCTTTGTGGCTAATGTTGGCCATTAGTTATGGGCAGGGAAAATATTTCTAAGGTAGTAACATCATAAGATGTTGTGCATACTCCTTATATTCCTACTAGGAGTGGAAATGGTTGTTTTCATTTTTTGAAGTTTTAATTTGTTATAATTTTTATTGAAAATAAATTCTTCTTTCATATAGTAAACCCTAACCAGTTCCCTTCTTTCTACTTCTCCCAGACTCTCCCCACCTCCTTTCTCCCTCAGATCCACTAGAGTTCTTTTACTCTTCAACAGAGTAAACAAAAGAACAAAAGAGACAACAAAAAGAACTCAACAAAACAAGATATAATAAACCAAGGCAAAATACTATACCGAGGGTGGAGAAGGTAACCCAATAGAGCAGCATGTCTCAACAGCTGACAAACAAGTCAGAGAAACACCTGCTCTCGTTCTATCTATCTGTCTATCTATCTATCTATCTATCTATCTATCTGTCTGTCTGTCTGTCTGTCTGTCTATCTATCTATCTATCTATCTATCTATCTATCTATCTATCTATCTATCTATCTATCTATCTATCTCATCTATCTATCTATTATTTAATTCATGCGAGTACACTGCTGCTCTCCGACACACTGCAAGAGGACGTCAGAGCACATTGAAGATGGTTGTGAGTCACCATGTAGTTGCTGGGAATAAAACTCAGGACCTCTTGAAGAGCAGTCAGTGTTCTTAACCACTGAGTCACCTCTCCAGCCCCTCTGTTCTCACTCTTAGGAGTCTCTCCAAACTACAAATCTGATAACCATAACTCACTTGCAGACAACCTGGTACAAACACAGGTAGGTCCTGTGCTCATCTTTTCAGACTCCATGAGCCCAGCTTAGATGAGTCTCTGGGCCATGTTCTTACTATATCTAACTATTGCTGTCTTTCTTTTCACTCTTCTGTGACATTCCTACAGCTCTGAAGGGAAGGAACTATGTAGGGTCTAAATAGACCTGCAACTTATACTCTCTTTCCACATAATGTCTGCCTGCGGGTCATCGTACTCACTCCCTTCCACTGCTCAGGGAAGCCTTTCTGATGACTCCTGGATAATGCACATACTCTGAATAGAGCAGAATATTTGGCTTTAGCCTCAGTCTCAGTCTCTAGTCTATGCACCTTCTGCTTTTTGCCATCACAGCAGTCTTGTGCATGGACATCACTCCCATCTACTGCTGAAGGAAGGCATTCTTACGATTACTGGGCAATGCTCATATCTCTGAATGTAGCAGAATATTTGGCTTTAGCCTCACTCTCAACCTCTAGTCTATCCAGCCATCACAGCAGCTTAAGGCATGGACACCCTCTTGTGATGTGAACCTCAAGTTAAACCAAAAAATGGTTAGCCACTGCACAAGTTCTGTGCTCAATAAGTGCTCATTTTTCACATTACCAGGATACATGAAGAGCCCAGATGCATGAAGATAACATACTTGGACATGTACCAAGGGTGTCACTCTCTAGATTATTAAATCACATTATATTGAGCATTGCCATTTACTACTTGTCTGTAATTGAATTATTTCTAATTTTTAATTTTCCTGTTTTTTCTTCATCGTTGTTGTTTCATTTTACTATTTAAATTATACAACTTTATTCATCTCATGTGATTGTTGTGTGTGTTCGTGTGTGTGTGTGTGTGTGTGTGTGTGTGTGTGTGTGTGTGTGTGTGACATGCCAAGGAGCACATCTGGAAGGAGGGGACAACATTTGGTGTTAATTCTCTGCTTCCAGTAGTAAGTATTGAAGGTAAATTTCAGGTTAAAAGGTAAAATATCAATGCTGCGGTCAGTATAAAATTAGAAAGGGAGAAAATTGATTCATATTTAGGAGTGTTGACCACTTTCAATATCGCAATGAACAGAATTTCTAAAATAAGTTACACTCATTGCTCAACTGATTGTGTATGCATGCTCTGTTAATGTAAGCAGCATGAACAATGCCTGGGGCTACTCTAAGGTCAAAGATACTAATATGAGTGAAAAACATCAATAAATAAAATCTTTATGATATTTTAATTAGACTCATTCTGTCACAATATGAATAATAAATGTGACCTTTAGTATGAAATCAAGATATTATGAGCATATGTGATTTCTACCATGTAAGCTTAATATTAACTAAAATAAAGATATCAAAGAGCTGAGAATAGATCTACCACAAGATGCAGCTATAATGCTCTAGGACATACATACCAAGAAAATCTACTATAGGAATCCTTACCTACTCATGTTTTTTTTTTCTGTATAGTTCAAATTAGCCCAAAATTGAAAATAGCTAATCATTGCTCATTTGTTTTATGATTAGATGATATAATATAATTCAGCTTTTAAGAAAATTAAAAATATAAGCTTGCATATAAATTAATGGAGTTATAAACAATCATCTTCAATAAGGAAATCCAGACTGAAACAGGCATTAATTGCATGTTTCTCTGTATGTGGATTTTAATGTTTACATTTTAGATATGTATGTTACATTTAAAATAAGCACAGTTTAATTAAGGGAGTGATGACCAAGGAGAGAAGGTTCAAGATCTTCCAAGAAAGGTGAAATAAAATATCGTGCTACAAAAGGGTAAATGATAAACTACAATAGGAATGTAAAATGGAAATGATAGTCAAAGTGCAGAGTACAGATGAGAATATTGACAGGAAAAATAAGACTATCAGCCTTATAAAAGACCATAGGAGTTTCATGGGTCGATGTTTGGGTAGCATTGTTTTAGCAGCTAATATCCACAGATGAGTGACTACATACTACATTTGTCTGTCTGCATCTCTAAAGAACCACAGAAGTTAGGTAGAACGTAAGTTACTAGAGGGTCAGATATTTGTAGGAAATTGTTAGAATATTTATTGATGGATGGGCAGATCTCGAATAGTAGAACTAAGTGGGGAACTGGAGGAAAGATGTGTATAATGGACGGAATACATACAAATGCTCCATGAGAAACTAATAATGTTGAAGTTTGCTAAAACACATAGACATGTGAAAGGAATTTAAAGCTGGGTAATTGTTTTCAATTTTAAAGGCCATGTCTCAATTAGACATCTTGTTACTGCTTAAAACCCGTGGTATTAATGATGGATCACATAGACCATACCCACACTTCAGAGATTAATGCTAATGCAATTGATTGCCATGTATATCTGGACAGAAAGTTCTTACTGCTAAAGACACCTCTTACTTAAGTTATCAAACATGGGTTTTGCTATTTTTTTTATCTTGTTGATTTTATTGCTTTTTATTTTTTTCTGAAGAAAAGAAAGAACATGAAAATGGATGGGTAGGTTAGGGGGAGGATATTGAAGACCTGGAAGAGGGAGAAGAATACTATCAAAATATATTGTATTACAAAGCTAATATAAAGTAAATAAAATTAAATTTGTCATCATGGTTGTTCAAAATTAATGTCTTAGCTTAGAATGGCTATATAAAACTCATATACTTTTATAAATAATATAGCTAGAATATACATTTTACTCATTTTTATTAATTTGTCATATTATTTTCCATATGCTTTCTGAAACATTAAGATAGAAAATATTAATTGCAAATTCAATTAATAGTCATATATTTTTTCCAAAATAATAAGTATTTAGATACCATTTCTGTTAATATTTCAAGCCTTTTAACCAATGAATCATTATAAAAGTTTCTTAATTATTTGTGGATATGTTTCTTTTCCCCATCATCCAACCTAGAGTCTTTACTTTTCCCTGGAAAAAAATGAGAGCAGTTATTTGGAATTCTTAGGAGCGGAAAACTTCGTATGTTTTTTTAATGACTAAGAGCCCCAAAGGGTTATGTTTTCTGACCTACCATACATTTTCTTGATGAGGCAAATAAATCTTGTTGCTTGCGTAGTGAAGCTAGAAGTCCTCTGTAGGGAAATCCCCATCTGTTACTGTGTCTTCAACATAATTCCGCAAAGTTTAAAAATTCATAAACATAGAGGAGAATCATTGCTTTGACTTATTAAAACCTGCTCCTTTTTTTATTGTACTTGTACAACATGGTGTTTTACATAACATTGCAATGTGAATTTTATATTACATTATGCGATTTTGAAATTTATGAATTCATTTTTCACAATGATGAGATCATTGACAAGATTGGTCTGATGATTTGCAATACTGTTTAAACATTCTCAATTTTTTCAGCCATGAAAAACATCCTATGATGTTTTTCCGTCATCCGCATCCTAAGTATGGTACTGGCAAAGAAACCCAGTGAACAGCTCAACATGACTCCTGGTATCTACATCTACTTTTGCATAAGCAAACAATTTTTAATAGCTTTCATGGTTGATTTCTGTGTCTCAACTTGATTGAGAGTTTGACCATTTTGAAAATCATTTAGAATTTTATCAGTGATAGTGTTTGGAGATGGAACTACTGAAACAAGGAAAGTACTTTTCCTTACCCTGTGTGAGTTATAAATCAGCTAATTGAGCATTTTATTAGAAAGAAAGCTAAAGGAATACGGGAATTCTCTTTCAGATGCTGCTTGTTTATGTTAATGCAGCATCAATCTTGCATGTAGACTGAGATTCACCATACCATTATCCCCAGTTTTCAAACTACCTCCCCTTCCCTCTCCTCAGAGAAGGGGAGCTCTCCTTGAGTATCACTCCAACCTGGGGCATCTAGGCCAAGTCTTCCCTACTGTATTCAAAATTTTAAGGAAAAAAAAGCCCAGAATCCCTAATGTGAAAAATATCTGAGAAATCTCTGTTCAATAAAAGTAAAGAAAATGCTGCTGAAATTCTATTTTTTGAATGCATAGCTTGTGAAAGAATAATTATGTTTCTGGAATCAAAGACGACTTTTATTAAGCATCGTGGAACTAAAAGTTATTCCTCCTGGAGCTCTCTCCATGCAGTGATTATGGCTTACCAAATAGAAACCATGAGATCTTACTTTCAATTCAAGCTTTTAACTGAGTTTACTAACCGTTACTGTATTTTTGGGTATATCACTAACATTTAATACTAAAAGTAGAAATGCAAACAAAGCTTTCTAACACCAGTAGCCAATTCTGCCCTTTTTTTTAATTTGTTCAACAGTGGTCCAGGGAAATCAAATATGCAGAACAAAAATTCCAACTGATTAGAATTCTTTCTTAAAAGTCTCCAGAAGCATTTCTGCTGAGACGGCACAGAGCCACCTGCCCTCATGCCTCAGCTTGATTTGGATTGTTTCTATCTTGCTGTGATGTGGTTTGTGGTTGCAAAATGGAGGCAATCATGTACCCCACATTGCATTGTCTTATCAGGAAATATGGTGAAAACTGCATACTAGAATTCTATGTAGTAATTCTGCCATAAAACTCAGAATATTATAACAGATATTGTGAGTGCTGAAATGATTCTTCATCTCACTGACAGTGACAGGGTACCATATGCTGTAGTTGTTTCCGATGTGTACCTTTATTGACAGAATCAATGCACAGAGCCTGAACTTTTCTTTAATAGTAATAAATTAGTATTCTTGTTTAAATGGCCTTGCTTTTTTGTCAAGCACAATTACACCAAGTCCACAATTTTATGTATCCCATTTTATAAGGAAGAAAGATTTGTTTCCCAATGATTATCTGTTATCAAACTTTCAGGTCTTCTGTTCTAAAGCCTTTCATGATGAACTTCCTGGATGAACTTCTTCAGTTAGGTATAAAATTGGTCAGATTTAGGTAATTTTTATGTTTTTGCATCCCAGAATTGAAAGTATTTTACAATACCTCTAAGCAAGTTCCTTATTACCATCCAAGCTGTCCATTTTGTAAAAGCAAGTTTTTACCTCACTTTTCCACGTATTTTCCATAATATGTCACATTATGTTGTATGAAAGTTACAGGAGACAGATTTTCAATGCATAGATGATTTCTGCCATAAATATGTATTTACATTACAACTTGGTAGGTAGATTCAGGTGTGTCTGGATGAGAACATTGTTTACTATTTTTCTTTGTGATAGTTTTAAGGGAACATGTATACAACTGTAATATTCTATCTACCATTCTGAGTGAATGAACAAAATAAAACCACAAAACTGAAATGTAGAAATTATTGTAAACTATATAAGACAATGGTCTTTCTAGGTATTGATAAGGCACTGCCAGATATTCATAGGTAGCATGATCCAAAAATAATGGATATGAAAACGTTAAAAGTTTATACAGAAAAACTGAAGTTCCATGTTCTATAATACTCTAAAAAGAGGCAAGGACATTCAATAGAATTCAGTCCTTGATGTAGTGGAAACCTCAGCATCATATTGTACTGCCAAGATCACAAAAAGTATAAAGGATAGTGGCAGGTGTGGAGTAAAACTGACCTGACCAGATTGCAGGGTGAGCTGCAGATAGCATAGTTGAAGAAGTGAGGCTGCTCACTCTTTGTTGCCCAGAAAATAATGTCTCCAACATTAGATGGTTTTTAAGTTACTTGCTTTTGCATTTAGCTTAGGTCATTTCTCTTAGAATAAGAAATACTTAATTTATTTAGATGCTAAGGGGACCCATACATTAGATAATTTTGATATTTTAAAGACTTTAATTTTTACATAATTAGCTAAATAATGAGTCAATGTAGTTCCAGCTGGTCTGAAAATATATCGAACAGAATGTCCTTGAACTTTGGGTATATATGTATAATATAATATATAATAAATTATAAACATGTAGTAGGAATATGTGCATACACATAAAGATATCAGTGATTTGGATATATATGAGATAGATAGATAGATAGATAGATAGATAGATAGATAGATAGATAGATAGATAGATAGATGGATGGATGGATGGATGGATGGATGGATGGATGGATGGATAGATAGATAGATAGATAGATAGATAGATAGATAGATAGATAGATAGATAGAGGTAGAGGAATATAGAGATTAAGATAGAGATGGAGATGAATATAGAGATAGATAGAGAAGGAGATAAAGAAAAAGAGAGAGGAGGAGAGGGAGGGGGAGGAGAGAGGAGAGAGAGAGAGAGAGAGAGAGAGAGAGAGAGAGAGAGAAGAAAAAATTGGATAGAGGAGGTAGGAAACAATTCTGGAAAGATATATTTGTTCCACTTTGAATTCCACATCCAAAATAAACAATGAAGAAGTCTGTCTGCATATCAGTGGCAGAACATCTTCCAGAGAGCTTGGCTTTCTGCTCCAACAGTCAAATGTCATTTTTTATTTTATTTCTTTCCATGTATGCATTCCACAAAAGATACTCATTATGGGAAAGAACAAGAATGTAGCCATTTTTTATGAAAGGATTATTTTGTTTTCTCTAATAAATCATTTCATATGGCAATTCTAGAGTCAGCTCTTTCCAGAGTTCAAAAGAGAGAGGCATTTCAGAAGTTTGTAATCGTCCTTTGCAAAAGAACAACTAATTTCATTTTTCACAGTTCTCTCTAGCTGTGCCAGTAAAATTGCCTTGTGTAAATTAGTATGAGATTTTTACGGGGAGATGCACAGCTTGAGGTTGGAGAGAGCCTCTAACACTTGTGTCTTATCAGCAATAAGCTTTTCTGTTTTGTGATCACAACTTTACCCTCTACCTCTTTTTTCTACTGAAAAATCCTGCTGGTTTTCCACACACATAGCTAGTGCTGCATCCCTCTGGGCTCCAATACTCAACAAACTGGCATACACTTGTTTCTGTCTGCTTCATAATGTTTTAGACTAAAGTAAGTTCATTCCCCCCCCATGCCTTGCCAAACAAATGTGTTCATCTTTTAAAAGTAACTATATAATGACCATCTATTTTAAAGTACCAGGTCCTGTTAGAAATGAAAATTATATTTTAATTTTAATAGTTTTAATTACATATTAAATTGTAATTATTATCTGCTAATTCAATATATATTATTTTTAGTAACTGTTATTTGTGATGTATATATCAAAATAAGATTTATACATACTTAAAATATGTCCTAAGTAAATGTATATCTTAAGTATTTAATACCATTATAAATGTACTTTTATTTAAAATATTCACATAGTTTTCTAGAAGCATAATTTATACATATGCAAATATATTTTAACAGGTGAAATACCTTACTGACTAACAAAGTAAATGTTATGTATCAATTTGTTTTATAATAGTAAGTACACTAAGTAAGTTCAAGAATGTTTTCACATAAAATTTGTCTTACACAAGAGCTAAAATTTATTGTTTAAATTAGTAATATTAATACACCATACCATTAATAGATTCCTATAAACCTGGCTTTAAGACAGAACTATTGAATGAATGATTAAATTGTACTTTTACTTAGAAGTTTTACTTTTTTTATATATTCCTTCTTTTTATTTGATCTTCTTTTTTTAAACACTCCAGATTTCATTTCCTTCCTGGTCCACACGCCAACAGTTGCATATTCCATACGTCCTCCCTGTCTCCACTAGGATGTCCTTAAAACCACAACCCCACCCCACTAGAACTTTAAACTCCCTGGGCCCCCCAGTCTCTCAAGGGTTAGGTGCACGTTCTCTGACTGAACCCAGACCTGGCAGCCCTCTATTGTATATGTGTTGGGAGCCTCATATTAGGTGCCTGGCCAGTGATTCAGTATCTGAGAGATCTCGAGATCCAGGTTTATTGAGACTGATGGTTCTTCTAAAGGGTCACCCTCCTCAACTTCTTCCAGCTTTTCCTCACTTCAGCCACAGTGGTCAGCAGCTTCTGCCCAACGGTTGGTTGCCAATATATCTGCATCTCTTTCAACTGCTTGTTGGGTCTTTCTGAGGGCAGTCATGAGAGGTGAGAACTCCATACCCTCAGTAATAGCGTCAGGCCTTTGGGCCTCCCCTTGAGCTGGATTCTACTTTGGACCTGCCTTTTCCTCCGGCTCCTCTCCATTTCTATCCCCGTACTTCTTTCAGACATGAAAAATTGTGGGTCAGAGTTTTAACTGTGAGATAGCAGCCACATTCCTCACTTGATGCCCTGTCTTCTACTGGAGGTGGGCTCTACAAGTTTGCTCTCCCACTGTATGGCATTTCATCTAGGGTCTTTCCCTTTGAGTCCTGAGAATTTCTCACATCCTAGGTCTCTGGTACATTCTGGAGGCTCCCCCACCCTCCTTCCTTCTAACGTAGACTATTTCCATTCTTTCTGCTGGCCCTCAGGTCCCCCATCTAATACCAGATCATGTTGCTCACTCCTTCCACCCTCATCCCCTTTCCCTCTCCTGTCCCTCCTCCTTCCCCCTCTAGTGATTAGTTTCTCCTCCCAATTGGGACTGAGGTGTCCTTGTGGGCCCTTTAGCTTATTGAACTTTTTTTAATTTTGTGGTTTGTTGGACTGTATATTGGGTAGACTGAATTTTTTTTTGGGGGGGCTAATATCCACTTATTAGTGAGTACATACCATATATGCCTTTTTGGGAAGGAGTTACCTCACTCAGGATGATATTTTCTAGTTCCATCCAGTTACCTGCAGAACTCAGGATGTCCTCATTTGTAATAGCTGAGTAGTATTCCATTGTTTAAATGAACCACATTTTCTTATATCCATTCTTCTTTCTTCTATCGTGGGCCATCTGGGTTGTTTCCAGCTTCTAGTTACCACAGACAAGGCTATAGTTAACATACTAGAATATGCGTCCCTGTGGCATGGTGGGCATCTTTTGGGTATATTCCCAAGAGTGACAATTCTGGATTGTTAGGTCTATTTCCAATTTTCTGAGGACACTCCGGATTGATTTCCAGAATGGTTGTACCAGCTTGCAACCAACCAGCAATAGAGAAGTGTTCATCTTTCTCCACATCCTCGCTAACATGTGCTGTCACTTGAGATTTGATCATATCAATTATGATTGGTATAAGGTAGGACTTGCATTGCTCTGATCACTAAGGACTTTGAACATTTCTTTAGTTTCTTCTCAGCCATTCTACTTTCCTCCGTTGTGAATTCTCTGTTCAGTTCTATACCCCATTTTTTAATTGGGTTGTTTAGTTTCTTTGTGGTTAGCATCTTGAGTTCTTTATATATTTTGGATATTAGCCCTCTATCAGATGTGAGGTTAGTGAAAATTGTTTTCCCAATCTGAAGGTTGCCGATTTGTCTTATTGACTATTTCCTTTGCCTTACAGGACCTTTCTAGTTCTATGATGTCCTGCTTATCAATTCTTGATCTCAGAGTCTGAGCAATTGGAGTTCTGTTTAGGAAATTTCCCCCTGTGCCAATGAATTCAAGGCTCTTTCCCACTTTCTCTTCTATTAGAATCAGTGTATCTGGCTTTTCCTAGAGGTCCTTGATCAACTTGTAATTGAGCTTTGGCCACGGTGCTAAATATGACTCTATTTTTTTATTTCTCTACATACAGACAGCCAGTTAGAGCAGCACCCTTTACTGAAGATGCTCACTTTTTCCAATATATATTTTTGTCTTCTTTATCAAAGACCAAGTGTGCATTAGTGTGTGGTTTTATTTCTCAGCCTTCAATTCCATTGATCAACCTCTCTGTCTCTGTACCGTTTTTTTTGTCACTACTGCTCTCTAGTAGAGTTTGAGATCAGGGATGGTGATTCTACCAGCTGTTTTTATTGTTAAGAATTGTTTTCACTATTCTGTTCTTTTTGTTGTTGTTGTTTGGGGTTTTTCATTTTTTGTTTTGATTTTGGTTTTTTGCCTTTTCAGATGAATTTGAGAATTGTTCTTTCCTTGTCTTTAAAGAATTGTAGTGGGATTTTGATGGGGATTGCATTGAATCTGTAGATTGCCTTTGGTAGGATGGCCATTTTTACTATGCTAATTCTGCCAATCCATGAGCATGGAAGATCTCTCGATTTTCTGATATATTCTTCAATTTCTTTCTTGAGAGACTTGAAGTTACTGTCATATAGATCTTTTACTTGTTTGGTTAGAATTACCCCAAGATATTTTACATTATTTGTGGCTATTGTAAAGGGCATGGTTTTCCTAATTTCTTTCTCAGCTTGTTTACTAGTTGTATAAAAGGAAATGTATTGATTTCTTTGAGTTAATTTTGTATCCAGGTATTTGCTGAAGTTGCTTATCACCTGGAGAAATTCTCTGGAGGAAGTTTTGGGGTCACTTATTTATACTATCATATCATTTGCAAATAGTGATACCTTGACTTCTTCTTTTGCAATGTGTATCTTTTTTTCTTGTATTATTCTATGTAACAGTTCAAGTACTATATTGAATAGATATGGGGAGAGCGGTCATCCTTGCCTTGCATTTTAGTAGAATTGCTTTCAGTTTCTCTTCATTTAATTTGATATCAGCTGTTTGTTTGAAGTAAATTTGTTTTTATTATGTTTAGTTATGGGCCTGATCTCTCTAATACTCTTAACATGAAGGGATATTGTATTTTGTCAAATGCTTTCTCTGTATCTTAGGAGATTATCATGTGATGATTTTCTTTGAGTTTGTTTGTATAGTGGATTATGTTAATGTATTTTCGTATATTTAACAAATCTAGGATCACTGGGATGAAGCCTATTTGATTGTGGTGAATGATGGTTTTGATGTGTTCTTGGATTCAGTTTGCAAGAATTTTATTTATTATTTTTGTATTGATATTCATAAGCCAGATTTGTCTGAAGTTCTCTTTTTTGGTTGGTTCTTATGTGGTATAGGTGTCAGGGTAATTGTGGCTTCATAGAATGAATTATGTAGTGTTCCTATTTTATGGAGTGATTTGAGAAATATTGGTATTAGGTCTTCTTTGAGGGTCTGGTAGAATTCTGCACTAAATTTGTTTGGTTCTGGGCTTTTTTTGGTTAGAAGGATTTTAATGACTTCTGCTATTTCTTTATGGGACATGGGCTTATTTAGATTGCTTACCTGCTCTTTATTTAACTTTATTTAAACTTTATTTAACTCTGGTATGTGGCATCTGTCTAAAAAACCATCCATTTCATCTAGATTTTCCAATTTTGTCGAGTACAGTTTTTGTGTTTTGTTTTTTTTTTATTTCCTCCATTTACATTGCTATGTCTCTCATTTCATTCCTAGTTTTGTTACATTGGATACTGCTTCTGGGCCCTTTATTTAGTTTAGTTATTTTTTTTACAGGTAAACCTTATTAGTACCAGACCATTACACAGAACAGTACTGGATGGGCACACTGCCATCCTTGATATTGCTCATTTATACATGAAAACTATCCTAAAATCTTATCAAATTGAATTTAGAATAACTAAAAGTTAGATATATTCAATATTTGTGATTTTATAACATAAATGATTGGTGGTATGTGTTTATGTACTCAGATATAATTATGGATTCAATGATCATTTTATTATCATTTATTGATGTATAATGATTTATTCTAATATGCATAGCAACATTTGAATACTCAAGATATTCCATTTTGAATTAAAGCATAATATTGGTTTGAAAAGAGATGTTGAGTTATTAAAACTCTACCAGTCTGTGGTGATGAGATTTCAGGGTATGCATTTTTTCTCAAGAAGGGACAGGGTATCAAGTCTGTCAAAGTGTGCTGGTGGATTATCCGAGAAAGAAAGGTAACAGGCATGACTAAATTCTACTTATAAATTATTTCTGCCTTATGAAGATTTTTTAAAATTTCAGGATTATTTATGGTCATCAGTTTTTGCCATACAAATTCCCTTATCAGTTTTAAAAAATAGATCTCATGAAGCAAAATAACATAGCATTTGTTTGTTTTTTCTATGCATATATTCTTTGAACAAAATTGGTATATGATTTATTGGACTTACGCTAGTAAACTATACACTGTGGCTAAATCAGGACCACTGTGTACTTTTATAAATGAAGTTTTACTTAAATACAGCCTGTGGATATTCATTTATGTACTGTTTCTGCTTTTTGTTTCTATAAAAAAAAACCTGAGAATTATACTAGAGAGTAGTAAGCTAGAAGTGTTTACTATCTTGCCCTCTACATAAAAACATTTCTGATTCCTGTTGTAAGCAAATGATGTAAAAGAATATGTTTTTCTCAATATAGAACCTGACTGCCTTTTGTAAATCTTACTAGGCTAAATGTCAACAATTCCTCTATACAAGTACTTTGCATTTATTGATATGAAGAAGTTTCCAGGTCAGCAATAGCACATATTTATATATTTTTTAATTTTATTAATGTTTGATGGTATTTAACTTTTTGTGTCAAATATGCAAAATTCTCCTTAATATCTGTTTTGATGCCTCTTGATATATTTTTGGTGTTAACTTTTTAAATTTTTTTCACATTTGGAATTCCAATCACAGAACATTTTACTTATAAGTTTTTAAAACACTGGTGAAAATGACTTGTACATTGATAACTGATGTGTATGTTAATAAATATGTGACTTAAGGTTTGCCATCAGGTCTCAAATTTCAATTCCTAATATAAAAACGATAGCTAACAATATACCAAAGAGACAGTCCCACTTGCAAGTGAAACTGACACTAAACTGTTTTAGTTTAGTTTTGAGTAATGTTGGCCTGAGACCCAGGATTGAATCTAACCACAAAGGAAATCCTCTTTTCTCCAGAGTCAGTGTGTTTGGTATTGACCCAACTTATGTTCTGTGTCTGAGGGTTTTCAATTGGTATCCTGCCATCAGACTACTTTTCATGTAACTTGATTTTTCTAAATCTGAAAATAGAAATCCACAGTGTTCAAGATTGTAGAGAACACATATTATTATAAATATATTATCTTTTGATTATTATATGAGTTTGGTATCATAGTTATGAATAGTAGGACACGATTCACAAACTTTTAAGTTGCTGCCTAATGCTTTAAATTCAAGAAGCATAGCCTATCTGGAAAAGAATTTATAACTTCTCTTTTATTAAGATTTATTTTAGTACATTGAAAGTTGTTTTGTTGTTGTTGTTGTTGTTGTTGTTATTGTTGTTGTTGCTATAGTTCTGTTGCACACATGGTACAATTTCATTTTTTCTATCTGAAGATACTTGGTTTCTCAGATCATTTGTTGAAGTTTTTTTTTTAGCATGAAACCTGAAACACTGAAAAATGTTGCTTCTCATTTCACATTCAGAACAAACTATAAAGCACATGCAGATCATATTACTTCAGTTTATAACAAACGGGAGACAAAGAATTATGCAGAGGCAGGAGCAAAGACTGGTGACATTGTGAAACTTCAGTATCATAACACCACTGTCTGTTTCATCTAAACAATAATTTTATAATAGCTAAGTCATCTGTGATTTTTTGTCGTTGGGTTAAATCATTAATGAAGTTGTCAACCTCATAATTCAATCATTTTTCAATAGGACCATCAGCTAGATATCAATCATTCAAGCATGAAAATGTAAAATTTCAAACAATAATCTACTCAATCTTGTCACAATTAGGACTCACATGATAGGGATTAGTTTGCTTAAGCCCCAATACATAGTTGCTATAAATGAGAAAAAAGTTTTGCTTTTCCTCTTTGGTGAGCCAAAGTCAGAAAAATAAATGATATATTACAGAGAATGATCTTAAAATAGCCACTGACAAATATACCTTTGTTGTAGCTAAGATTTGCTTCTAATCCATCCAGTTGATATGTTGATTTGATATATTTTGTTCCAAATGCTTCTAAATTGTAGGGAACTATAAAGACTACTTTTAAGCAATTGCATTCTTCCTGAATTTTTAAACTCTTGGTTAATCAGATCATTTCACGATAAGCTGTAAAATAATTTACTCATTTATTTACCTTGCAATATTAAGATTTTAATATATTTAATTCAAATATTAATTAATCAGAAAGAAATTCACCTCAAAAATTTGAAATTCAAGTCATGTGTTATGGGTAGTAGACTTCTCTCATTTTTTTCTTTGCTCTCTAACTTTTATTAGATTTTTGAAACTTTGTGACTTACTTAAGAACTATAAATTTCTTTTGTTTTAATTTTATTTTTCTTGTATATGTTGTGCATTTACATCTCAAATGTTATCCCCTTTTTCTGCGTCTCCAATACCCCCTCCTCCACCCCCTGCTTCTATGAGGATGCTCCCACTCCTACCCACTCACTTCAACCTTAACACCCTTGTATTACCCTGCATTGGGGAAGCAAGCCTTCATAGAACCAAGGGCATTTCTTCCTATGCTGGACAGTGCCACTTTCTCCTACATATGTGACTGGACTCATGGGTCCTTCTATGTGTGTTCATTGGTTGGTGGTTTAGTCCCTGGGATCCCCTGGGAGGCATATAGTTGTTTGATATTATGGTTCTTCCTGGGGTTTGCAAACTCCATCATCTCCTTTAGTCCATTCTCTAACTCATTCATTGCTGTCCCTGTGCTCAGTCTGATGGTTAGCTGTGAGTATCCTCGTCTATATCAGTAAGGCTCTGGCAAGGCCTCACAGTAGAAATCAATATGAGGCTCCTGTCAGAAAACACTTCTTGGCATTGGCAATAGTGACTGAGTTTGGTGGCTGCAAAGTGGATGGATCCCCAAGTGGAGCAGTCTCTGGATGACCTTTTCTTCAGTCGGTACTCTACTCTGCCCCTGTATTTAATTCCATGAGTAGGACTGAAACATCCACATTTTGTCTTCATTGTTCTTGAGCTTCATGTAGTCTATGAATTGTATCTTGGGTATTCCAAGCTTTTGGGCTAATATCCACTTACCATTCAGTGCATATCACATATGTTCTTTTGTGACTGGTTTACCTCATTTGGGATGATATTTTCTAGTTCCATTTGCGAAGACTTTCATGTAGTCATTGTTTTAATTGCTGAGTAGTACTCCATTGTGTAAGTGTACCACATTTTCTGTATCTATTCCTCTGTTGAAGGACATCTGGTTTTTTTTCCAGTTTCTGGCTATTATAAATAAGACAATCATGAAAAAAAATGGAGCATATGTTCTTGTGATATGTTCGAGTATCTTTTGTGTCTATGACAAGGAGTTCTATACTTGGGTCCTCAGGTAATACTATGTCCAACTAATTTTCTGAGGAACTGCCAGACTGATTTCCAGAGCGAATGTACCAGCTTGCAGTCCCACCAACAATGGAGGAGTGTTCCTCTTTCTCCACATCCTTGCCAATATCTGCTATCACCTGAATTTTTGATTATAACCATTCTGACTTATGTGAGGAGGAATTTCAGGGTTGTTTTGATTTGAATTTCCTTGATGACTAAGGTTGTTGAACACTTCTTTAGGTGCTTCTCAGCCATTCGATATTTGTCAATTGAGAGTTCTTTGTTTAGCTCTGTATGCCAAGATACAATTCAGAGATCATATGAAGCTCAAAAGAAGGAAGACTAAAATGAGAATGCATCGATCCTTCGTAGCAGGGGGAACAAAATTCTTATAGGAGGTAGACAGTGGGAAGTACTCGGAATGAAGAGGACAGAGAGGGGAAAAGGGGGGATAGGGGCAGGTATGAAAAGAGACAGAAATATATATAGAAGGTCAGAAATTTAAACAGAAGTGTGTAGCAATGGGGGATGAGCTCCCAGGGACTTAATCACCAACCAAAGGGTATACACGGAGGGACCTATGGCTCAAGAGCATATGTAGCATATGTAGCAGAGGATGGCATTGTCTGGCATCAATAAGAGGAGAAGCCCTTGCTCCTGTGAAGACTCAATTCCCCAGTGTAGTGGAATGCCGAGGCACTGAGGTGGGAGTGGATAGGTGGGAGCAGTCGCCCCCTCATAGCAGAGAGAGGGGAGACAGGAGAGCAGGGAACCAGAAAAGGGGATAATATTTGAAATATAATTACATAAAATATCCAATAAATATGCTTTATACATAAAAATGGAAATATCTAAACTAAAACAGCATTTAAAAAATAAATCAATAAACCGAGAATTATCAAATTTTATTAAAAAAACAGTAAAATCAAGGTAGGATATAATAACTCAGATAGAAATTTTGAATCCTAAAAAGAATGAGTTTGATTAGTCATTTACAAAATAAATGGATATTCAAGAAAGGAATTTCTTGATAGAAATGGATATTTCTATGAGACTGAATATTAGGGTCTTTTAAGAAGAGAAAATCAAGCTCTCCAATTATTTTACTATTCTGGTAGATAGTTCATGTTGTTCATTTTGATACCTTTTAGGAAAGTACATTTCAATTTTAGACAGCTAAATTTAAATAATAATAAATATGAAATTTAGCTGGCTGCTCTTCTAAATTGGCTGCAACTGGAAATTTATTTTGAAATTGATAATGCTTTCGTGTCAAATATTTAAGATGGTTTATGAGTACTGGTATACTTTTTTTTAATTCAACTAAGACTACCTTGCATTTATGCTTAGGCATTTTGGGGAAACCCTTGGTCCCTCAATGTTTCCTGTATCAGTAGGGACACCTGGAGACCATCTACATGACCAGGTATCTTTCTTTAGAGGAACAGAGAATGTATCCCTCTGCAATGACTCTTCTGCCTGCAGGTTGTAAATAGTGCAGAGTCCAGTCTCTCAAAACTCAATGGTCTCCCTGAGCAAAAGGCATGTTTCCTAACAGGAATCCCTTCATCCTTCTAGCGCTCACTAACCTTATAAGACAAGGACTGAAATATTGTCTAACTTTGTTGATACATGTCTCTTCTCTGGTTTAAGTCTGAAAAACCTGGAGGTTGGTAAGCTGATTTACTGATCAAATAGACTGCTCTTGTTTATCATTTGCAATTCTTTTTAAAATATAATGCTTAATCATGTACAAATGAACTCAATTATTATCTGTGGAAACATAAGTAACCCATTATCTTATGTACAATTGAAAATACTTTATACAGCTTCCATTTTATATATATACTACTTAAGTCTTCAAAAATGTTTTCTATTATTTCTCTTACTTATTAAGGTTTATATTTTCCTTGTAGCATATATATATATATATATATATATATATATATATATGTGTGTGTGTGTGTGTGTGTGTGTGTCTCTTTTTGTTAGTTATTACATAAATGAACATTTACTTATTTCAGCATGATGGTTAGTAAGAAATATTTAATTTTTTACTGTGATTACACAGCTGTTCTAATTAATGAACTCTAAAATGTGCCATCACAGTTTCTATAGATAGATAGATATATTATTAAACCACAAATTGCATACATAGCACTATGTTCAGAAATTATTAAAATATATATAAAACATAGTTGCTGGCAGTTCATGAGATGAATTAAGCAGCACATATACGTGCATATACTGATTGAAAGTACAGTTTCGATGACGCTAAAGCACAGGGTGACCGCTTTGGAGGAAGGGCATATAGTACATTTTTCTTTAGAATTACTGCTTTAGAAGGAACTATATAACCTAAAATCAATGACGACCAAGAATAATACGTGAAAAGAAATCACATTGGATAAGGTGCTTAATGAGCTAGGTGTACTTCAACTAATGTAGTGGTTTTTACTTCACTTTTAAAAATAGTCCTTCTTTTCCATACGTAATGAAACACTTTGGAAGAGTGTAATCAGTAAGTACGAATGGTGAGAAGAATATGAGATACTTCTGGCTTCCATATGCAGAAATAGGAAAGTCAGGGTAAAGTGAGGAAGAGTTTTAAAGTGTGAACAGGTTGAAGTTGTTTAGCAGATGACGCTCTTTGATAAAACAGTCGTGGTGGAGAGACCATTGCATATAGTGAGGTTTGAATGAAAGTAAAGATATACTTACAATAAAAATACAGTTCAGTATTACAGAAAAAAGCGATGGTAAATATTACTTGAATTGTTCTTTTTGAGTGTGTATAGAAAAAGTCAAAAAACAGGAACTGATCTGATAGCATTGTCCCATGCAGTGAATAATACTGGATATGTCAGGTTCAGTTGAGCTCCCAAGTTTGGTCAGTTATGGATGTTCACAATAGTTTTCACTGGATTATGAGCCTAACAGTCTTTAAGAGCAGAAAGCAATCAAGACTTCTTCCGTGCTGAGAACACAAAACTAATTTGGGTACCATGACAAGAGATCATCAAGGGTGTTGCAGTGGCATGCAATGAATTTATTCAAATATGACAATATATGCATATTAATTAATAATATATGGATATGGATTTAATGATGTGAGAAAGATTATATATATATATATGCATAAATGAAACCAAAACACTGGAGTAGGTACTTACAAGAAAGGGTATGTAGTAAATGTTTGTAAATAAATAAAGCATTTATATTATACTGAAATATAATATACAATTATAAAATAATACATATCATATACCACTGAACATATATTACATAACATATATTATTATAAATTATTACAAAATATAATATAATAAGTAAATTTAATATATAAAATATCAGACAGTAAATATGTAACATAATCTAAAATCATCTATTTTATATTTTTGTGTGTATTATATATAACTATTACATTACTAAATAATATACATATTACAATATATTGTGCATGTATACTATTATATCAACATAAATTTGCATTATATTATGATATAGTATATTAATTGCATACAAATGTGATGAATTTAATAGGGATGGCTTTCATTGACTCACATGTTTGAATGCTTGGCCCATAGGGAGTGGTGCTATTAGTCTGTCTGGCCTTGTTGGAGGAAGAGAGCTACTTTGGAGGTGAGTTTTGAGGTCTCATACTTACAACATAGTCTCCCGTAAAAGTAACTTTTATTTGCCAGATGTAATTGGTATCTATCTAAGCAGCCTATCTCTAAATAAGCTCATCCTTTCTAGTTCTTCCTGAACTTTAGCTGACTGGTTCAAATCAGCTCTTCTGGACCAAACTAATCTCCAAGGAGCTTGATTCAAACTGACTTGTCTTGGCTTCTTGTTGAATTGTGCTTCTTGACCTCTAACTATCTCTGTCAATTTGTTCTAGTCTTCTGGCTTCTTCTCATTCTCTGGATCATTCTGTCTTCACATACAACCTCTCTTATGACATGGTCTATGGTTTGCATATGCTTAACCCAGGGAGTGGCACTGTTAGAAGGTGTGGCCTTGTTGGAGGAAATGTTTCACTGTGGGGTGGGCTTGGAGGCCCACCTAGAATGCTGAGTCCGTTACTGGCTTCTTCATTTGGGTGAAGATGTAGAACTCAGCTCCTCCTGCACCATGCCTGCCTGGATGCTGTGATGCTACCATGCTCCTGCCTTGATGATAATGGACTGAACCTCTGAACCTGTAAGCCAGCCTCAATTAAATGTTCTTTTTATAAAACTTATATTGGTCATGGTGTCTGTTCACAGTAATAAAACACTAACTAATACATGGTCCAAAAAAAATTACCACACCATCACCCCTCTGCTTCTGTTTCTTTCTTTTTTTTTTTTTTTTTTTTTTTTTTTTTTTATGGACCAGAACAGGAGTATCTGTAATGCTTGTTCATGATGGAGCAACTACAAACGGTACTTAAAACTACAATCATAACATGTTCTCAGAGTAATTTTTCATTCAATAATTGAACCTTCAGGAAAACTTCCATAGCAGGCATTGTATCTGCACCTTAAGTCGCTGCAATTGAAGAAAAGCGTTTTGTCAGCTCAACAGTGACTCCGAATGCATTACACCCTTGCAGGAAAGCCAAACTTCTGTCTGGAAGCAAAAAGCAGAAAGTTGAGGTCCCTGGAGAACCTCTCAAGTGTGCACCATTGCTTCATCTGTCAGGTTTTTTTTTCTGTCTGTATTAACTTGGGTATTTCTTATTTACATTTCAATTGCTATTCCCCTTCCCGGTTTCCAGGCCAACATCCCCCTAACCCCTCCCGTCCCTTCTATATGGGTGTTCCCCTCCCCATCCTCCCCCATAACTGCCCTCCCCTCAGCAATGACGTTCACTGGGGGTTCAGTCTTTGCAGGACCAAGAGCTTCCCCTTCCACTGGTGCCCTTACTAGGCTTTTCATTGCTACTTATGATGTTGGAGCCAAGGGTCAGTCCGTGTATAATCTTTGGGTAGTGGCTTAGTCCCTGGAAGCTCTGGTTGCTTGGCATTGTTGTTCATATGGGGTCTCGAGCCCCTTCAAACTTTTCAGTCCTTTCCAAGATTCCTTCAATGGGGGTCCCGTTTTCACTTCAATGGTTTGCTGCTGGCATTCGCCTATGTATTTGCCATATTCTGTCTGTGTCCCTCAGGAGAGATCTACATCCGGTTCCTGTCGGCCTGCACTTCCTTGCTTCATCCATCTTGTCTAATTGAGTGGCTGTATATGTATGGGGCACATGTGGGGCAGGCTCTGAATGGGTGTTCCTTCTGCCTTTGTTCTAAACTTTGCCTCCCTATTCCCTGCCGAGGGTATTCTTGTTCCCCTTTTAAAGGAGTGAAGCATTCGAATTTTGGTCATCCTTCTTGAGTTTCTTGAGTGCTTTGCATCTAGGGTAATTCGAGCATTTAGGCTATTATCCACTTATCAGTGAGTGCATACCATGTGTGTTTTTCTGTGATTGGGTTACCTCACTCAGGATGATATTTTCCAGTTCCATTCATTTGCCTATGAATTTCATAAAGTCATTGCTTTTGATAGCTGAGTAGTATTCCATTGTGTAGATGTACCACATTTTCTGTATCTATTCCTCTGTTGAGGGCATCTGGGTTCTTTCCAGCTTCTGGCTATTATAAATAAGGCTGCTATGAACATAGTGGAGCACGTGCTTTTTTATATGTTGGGGCATCTTGTGGGTATATGCCGAAGAGAGGTATAGCTGGGTCCTCAGGTAGTTCAAAGTCCAATTTTCTGAGGAACCTCTGCATCTGTTTTTTAAGTCTCCTGTGCTGCTCTTTTTGATTTAGATGTATCCTATCTCTGATTCATTCTGACAATTCTTTCTCTTACTTGTAACTTTACCTGTACCTCACTTAGATGTTATGCCCAAACATTCCTGTTTACTTCTATTAACTAACATTACTTACATGGTTTGGGTACAAATGGCACATCTATATTCCAACCAGAGGTAGAAAAGATATATGAAATGCCGACATTCTAGCAGAATCACA
Source organism: Rattus rattus (assembly GCF_011064425.1). Classification (NCBI taxonomy): domain Eukaryota; kingdom Metazoa; phylum Chordata; class Mammalia; order Rodentia; family Muridae; genus Rattus; species Rattus rattus. Next base: position 34,597,556 of record NC_046165.1, on the reverse strand, counting down.
CAGTCCTATGTCTTTGAATGTGATCCCTTGCCAGAGCACCTGTGTTCCTGGATGAAAATTATTCTACAGTTTCATCTTCAGATTAAAATATTGAACTTCCAAATTCATTCCCTAGTACTAGGTCTATATACGCGCTGCCTTGCTTCCCTTCATGACTACAAAGGATTTAACTCCTTAAGCTGTAAGCCAGCTCCAAATCATTGTTTTTCTTTTGTAAAAATTACATTAGTGCTGGACTGTCTTTATAGCTATGAAACCCAAACTGAGCCAGTATAGATTTTTCTAATCTTCAGATGTAAATAGCAACTTGCTTACTACTCAAATGTTAAGAAATAAGATGATATTCCATATATTCTACTATTACTTCTGTTCATCTCTAAGCAATAAACTATATATATATGTTTATATATGTATGTATACATAATATATACATATATGATTTGCCTGCAAATGTGTCATTTAATTCTTGAAAATTTTTAATGTGAATGCTATTGATCCTTTTGTTAATTATCTCAAAAGCAATTTTATTTTAAACAGATTTATATTAATTTTACATAAGCCTGTTTTTCCAATGAAGAATGTAGTAATAAAAGCTAATTTTATATGTTCAAATTTTTAATTGTCATTTGAAATTGATAGTAACAGACTTTCTGAATTACATAATTTCATCACTCTCTCTTTTCCCACTAATTCTTTTTGCATATAATTCAACTGATGCTGCTGTCTTGTTAAACATATATCACAAGAAATGTCCTGATCTTGTTTCTCATTATCTCAGTGATAATTCTTTCAGAATGTTTAAGGGCTTAAGGTGTAAGTTTTGTGCAAAAGAAAAACAAAAATGGATTTGGAAAAATTATTGTAAATTATCTACATTTTGATTAGTTTTAGATTCCTACAATAATCATATTTTGTGACAAAGGAACTTACTTGGTTGTTATTACAAGTAACATCTGTGTGTATAAGATTCTGTATTTAGAATACACTTAGAAGTTGGAGAACTTGTAAAGTTTTAAGAAAATGCCAATATCAGTTACAGATCAGAAAGAACCAGCTATCTGTCCACTATATGAAAATAATCACACTAAGAACAACTAAATGACTAAATTTATAATATGGTGTGAAAATTTCTATCCTATTGGCCTAGGATTATGGAGAAAGAGTCAAACACTTCCACACATCTGGGACCCAGATACTTCAAACAAGAGCATGGCAATAGTTTATAAAACATTAACTGGTCAAAATTCACCTTCAATCATCACTTGAATAAATTAGACAAAACTTTTGTTTAAAGCATTTTTGTTGATATTTCAATATAAGTTTTTATATTATATGCTAAAACATGTCTAAATCGTAATAAAAAATTCAAAACTAGATCTTTGACAAAACTGTTCAGTTCATCATTGCTGTTACTAAAGTCATCTATATTTATTCATTACTACTTAATCTACATCCTCAAAACGGTAACAAAACAAAATGGCCTTTTTTCACAATTTATGTTTCCATTTTATAGTGATATATATATATATATATATATATATATATATATATATATATATATATATATATATATATATATGAGACCAGAAGACCAGTTCACTCACCCATCAAGAGCCTTGGTAGAATTGTTTTACCATGACAGCTATCAGACTTTACCCCTTGTTTGACCTTATAATTTTTTTTATAGGAACATACAACCCCTGACTAGGTAGATGAAGCATCTTTCAAAACTCCTGCCCTGGGTGTGGAATCATACACAGTCATATAAAGCTTGCACCAGAGACCCTGACCACTGCAGTAAGGCCATAAATACTCCTTTCTTCCCCCACCCACCCCCATCACTGCAATTACGAAAATTTCTTCATTTTATATATATATTTCCCAACTGCCTTGTTTCTTAGCAGTGCTTACATAATGTTTCTTTACATTTTTAAAGTCATTAACATTCTTTGTTTAATTTATGTATTTGTTTTTTATTTTTACATTGTGGGCAGGTTTGATTCTGATTTTTCCTAAAGAGAGTAGAGCAACAGGAAAGCCATGCTTATTTCTGACTCCTTGCATGTCCAATGCCCTTCTCTGTCTCATTTGTCACAGACAGTCTGACAGATATTGTCACAGAGGACATAGCCTTTTTTTCCCACAAAATTCAAATAATGAGCTCTTGTCTTATGACAGTTAATGTTGCAGAACAGCCTAAAGTTGATCTCATTATGTTTTGCCCTTCTCTATTTAACTGCAATTTTAAATTATTTTTAATATTTAAAGAGTCATTACACATTTATTTACAATTTTATTTATAACATCATTGCCAGCTTTATAGTTTGATTTATTTTGACATACGCATATGTTTTTAGAAAGGACTTATTTTTTGTAATTTGTATGTTTGTGCCATGATTGGTTTTATTTTGATAGGTCCCTGAAAACCTTCCTTACTTCACTTATGTTCTTTTGCTCTTCCTTAATAATTCTAATATATTATAGTAATTTATAATTTTTTCTGTTCTGTACCATTATAATAAATTATTATATCCAATGTAATGTATTAACATTCCAATATGCTGTATATAGATTCCTTTTATGTTTAGTATATTTTTTCTGTTCTGTACCATTATAAAATGTATTGTTATATCTTAAGTATAGATTTAATATTCATATATATGTGTGTATATATAATGTATTATATAATATATAATCTTAATAATATAATAAATAATATAATTTTCTTTGTTCTGTTTTAAGTGCATTTCCCTGTTACTTTTCAATTTCCTGTTTTCTGACTCTTAAATTTTTTTATTTATTTATTTTTTTTCGGAGCTGGGGATTGAACCCAGGGCCTTGCGCTTGCTAGGCAAGCGCTCTACCACTGTTCTAAATCCCCAACCCTTAAATTTTTTTATATTTTGCAGAATGCTTATTAGAAATGCAAAACTTCTATGTATCTCCATTTATGAATGTGGTTAAATTTATAATTCTAATATGATAAATGTAATTTCTTCTTTATGAAGATGAAAATATAAATAGAAGCAAATATAAATAGAACACACAAATTAAATGATCACTCCATATCCAGAATATCATTGGTCAAGCTTTTATGGTCATCTCATAGGCAAAATAATGATGCTTAAAATACTTCTGACATACATATCTGCTTTAGAATATGGAATTTACAGTTTCTTCACATTTATTTTCACATTATTCTATGCAGTGTGTGTTCTTATTATCTGCAGCTTACGGCGCAGCATAGTAAGAAACATACAATATAAATGTGAACAAATTAATATTGTTGTAACATGTAGTGCTATATTGTGAATTCAGCTGAATGCAGAGTCTACTGTTTTATCTATATGATTAATTATTCATTATTCACTGACCCAAATAATTTGTCATTTCCATTGTATGAGATACAATTATTCATCATATTAATTTTTCCTTTTCCATTAGGGTTGAAAAATACAATGGGTGAAATATAAGTCAAGGAAAGTAAATTCAAAGTTACAAATATTTTGAGTATTTACTCAAGCAAAGCAAACCTAGTTTTGTCTCATTCTGTACAATATACAGTTAAAATGGGAAGACTAGCAAATATATATATATAATGAGTATCCTATCCAACATAATGTGTTAACATTCCAATATGCTGTATATAGATTCCTTTTATGTTTAGTATATTTTTTCTGTTCTGTACCATTATAAAATGTATTGTTATATCTTAAGTATAGATTTAATGTTCATATATATATATATATATGTGTGTGTAAATATATATATATATATAATATTTCTTTTTACAGACTTGAGAAATTATTAGACTTTTGTCTTCCTGCAGCATAAACAAACTACCAGTTATATGTCCTGACATTGGTGTATCGTGGACAATTCACCATTCAAATTGACCATTATTCAGTGTGGTTTTTTGTTTTGTCTTTGTGTAAATGTAATAGCATTGGCATATCAGGAATAGTTTATAACTCAATAGATTTCATAAAATTACCTATAGTATATTTAAAAGCAAACAAACAGGAAAGTACACATTTCTGACACAATATTTTATGCAAAATGTATTTAATTATGGAATATATATATATATATGTAAAACATAACTACTTGGTGATACAGATGTTTAGCGTTTAAGAGCACTTGCAATTTTGTTGAATACTGTTTTGAAATTGTGGTTCAGTTTCCCTTATCCACATTATGGTTCACAATCATTTGTATGTCTATTTCTTAGACATTGGAAGACCTCTTCTGTCTTCCATGAGTTCGAGAGTACCCATATAGTATACCTTCATATTCAGTAACTCACTCATACACATCATAATACATCTTTAGAAACTAAACTGTGTTGTACTAAATTGATTTACGTGACACGTCTTGGTAGTCCAATAATACCATGTACATACTGGTAAGACAGATATTTTCAAATGATCAATAAATGAGATTATTTGCCTCCATAAATCTGTTCCAATACCAAATAACTGAAGAGCTATGAAAATTCACTCTTGTCATATTTATGTTGGAAGTATAGGGCTAAAAATAGCTATTACCACAGGTCTATACACATAGTGAATGGTGTGCTTAGTAATGACACCGAATAGAAGTAAGAATGACCTGGTAGACAAAGGCTAGCCTAGATATTTCCGTAACTCATCAAGTAAACATTGAAGAATAATCACAAGTCTTTCTTTTCCATCTTGACTCCATGCATATCTTTGTGACATCCTTTATTTCCAAATAAAGATAATAGTGAGGTCAGAATTCCTCCTAAGATGATATAAATTTTTTCATCTGTAACCTAAAATACACAAATTCTTCCTAGACTAGATGATAAAACCATTTCAGGAATTATTATTTTAATGGTTAGTCACTTAAATGTGATAAGAAATTAAATAAAAAACTCTACTTATAAAATAGTACCATGAAAACTAAAATTACAGGAAAGAACACAAATATCTATGTGTGCATACATTTTCTTTGTAAAATAAGGAAGAAAATCCCATCATTATTGTGATCTTTCTGTACCTAGTCTCATGTATATTGTTAGTACTTGTAACTTACTTCTACTAATGTTCTGTATTTCATATACCCTCTGCAAGTCTCTCAGCTAATATAGAGCTGCAATGATTATCTAATCATTTATTCCTGAAGAGTTGAGGTTATTCATCATCCTCAGTAGATTGTTTAAGTTTATTATCCTATTGACCATAGTTATAGGACATGGTAACATAAGAGATACTCTAAAGGATCATCTGAATCCCAGACAAAATCTTATTCACTTTGATATTTGGGTATGTTTACTTCCCCATGAATCTTAATTGATTTCCCCTATTAAAACTGTAACTTCTCTTTTAGAGCTTGACACAGGAAGATCAGTGTTCCAAAATGGGCATGGGGATTGGTAGACTAAAACTTGGACAGAGTATAAAATTATAAGAAAGGAAGAAACAATCTTGCTTCGTATCACTGGTGGTGTTGGGGAGTAATATTATTTTTCTTTCTACCCCTTAGCTCCTGGAACCAATACTTCAGTCAATAGAAACAGCACCGTATACTGCCTCATGGTTTAGGATATGTACTCCATTCTGGAGGATCCTTCTATCTGTGAAAACAGCTGTCATCTAGTAAATGTTCTTCCTGTATATACAAATGGTCTTTCTACTATTCTATCAAGTCCACTGCTTGAAAGGATAAGGAAATGGTAAGAAGTGTGAATTCTGTGTGGTAATTTAGCAGTTCTTGCTGACAATTGAGGTTCCTGGTTACAAAAAGTTATATATAATGTAGAGAAATTTTAATCAGGCAAGATGGATACTTTGGCAATGGATCACATGCAAAGACCTATGTCTGTGTGATCCAGCTGAAACGAGGACAGGGTACACAAATTTAATCCCTGTGACAAGAAGACAGACATGGCTTTAGTACATATATTTAATTTGCAACGGAAGCATTGGTGTTTGAAGTGGTGATTAATTGAGGGGCAAAGTGAGGAATTGGAAAGATATAACAGAATGAGACATGATAGGATATGCCCAACTCTCACAAGAAGAACACAGGAAAGAGAAGTCGTTTACAAGTAGTAAAGGGAATTAGGAATCAGTGCAGTGACATCCTATCACTAGATGTGATCCCTTACCAAAGCAGCTATATTGCTGGGGTAAAATTCCTCTAGGAGAATCTATGAAACCATGAGTGCATATTAAACACTTTCTTTTATAAGTTAAGTTCTATCAGAGCAATAGAATAGGAACTAAGACAAGGACAGATACACTTTCATTCTACAACGAAGTTCATATGGGTATTATTAATCCATTTTTGGAATACTTTTCTTCATCATTGAATTAATGACCTGAAGTACTGAAACAAAGGCCATAACATTGCTTTTGTTTTAATAAAAGCTATTATTTTCTTTTAGTGGTTGATATTTTTCATCATGAAACTTAATTTTTAAGTACATAATATTTCTATTTTCTTTACTTCAGACTTTGAAAAGACCTAAATATTTAATCATATAGTTTGTATCCGAGTCAATGAACACTGAGATATGGTTTAGCCCTGGTTTTCTTTTTTTCCACTCACATAATCAAAGGGGATATTTCAGAAGTTAGGAAACAAAATAACAGGAATAGTGATCTTAGCTTGCTTTCTTATATAACTTCAGAATAATCTTACGTCTAGTCATACTTGATGGTTAATTGTTGGTATGCACACACAAATTTAAGACACAATGGGGACAAAAACAGTCTGTTCATTATAGATGACTCATGTCACATGTTTACTTGAAGGAATATTATCAAGCGTTCATTTTCTACAAAAGCTAACTGTCAGGAAAAGTGTTATCTCTTAAAAATAAAATGGGTATCTAAATAGTATGGTATGAATTTGCTCTAAAATCTCGAAAATTCATCCCTGTATTTCATCAATGTGGATATTCAAATGAATATATCTAGCATCTGTTTTTAACATTGACACCTTGAATAACATGATTCTCTTGGAGTTTATGATCCACCAAATTTGTAAACAGCCTGAATAACATTTGACGTATTTTCAGAGTCTTCTCCTGTTCTGAATTCCATACAAATATAGCAGAAATTTGAGCTAGTTGGTATATTAACCAAAGAACAACAGCTACACAGGCAGAATGGAGTCTCTATGAATAGCTCACTAAGCATGTATCCCTCATTTCTTTTGCTTTAGAGGCCAGAATCAACTATTTACCAATCATCATAGAGTGGAATTCTTCTCCTACCTATTTATCCAAGTCTAAAATCATTTACTTTTTCCATATCATCAACATAGTAGACCACTGTGATATCTTGTGGAAGAAACAAGAAATCAAGATCCCTGTCAGCAAAGTTACTGCACAGAGCTAGGGAATTAATATACCCTTGATTTAGGATAAGACGTTGGATGGTCACATTTATACATACAATAGGAAGCAAAGACAGAGAATAGAGAGAAAGCAAGTTATAGAAATTACACAAATTATGTTCAGTGATTTATTTCAGTAAATATCAACCTCTCAAAGCATAGTGCCACTAGAATCCCAAATGTGCAAACACATGAACCTTTTAGGACAGATCTCATTGAAACCACAAAATCTTCCTAGAGAATTTGGCCCACTAGTTTTATCATTTTCCCACACTGTTTCATTACACACAGTTGCTTATCTGAGACATGCTAAATTATTGATTTTAGAGATTCAGCCCTAAATTTAGATGACTTAAAACTTGATACTGAAATGAGCATGGAGGATTTTCTTTATTCCTTACTACAATATGTATGTATGTACATCTCACTACATACAGAATCTGTACTTATGAGGATCTTTTTTCTTTATTAGAAATTGTGGAAATATGGTTATAGCCTCTTATACATAATTATGACCATTCATTAAGATGGATGTATAGGTTTTATTTCCTGAATTACAAATTATAGATAGTAAGGTTCCCTATTTAATATATGTCATAAAATCAACAGAAGAAAACTATTTCTATGGAAACTATTCTAGTTACTTTCTGTGGTAAAACTGTGCCAAAATGTAAGCTGGGATAGGAAAGTTTGTATTTGACTTTCAGCTTATAGTCCACAATCACAAAAAGCCATTGTAGGAACTCAGGCACTATCTGAATCAGAGGCCACATAGCAATGCTACCTACTGTTTTGCTCCTCTAACTGGTTCACCTTAGCATCTTACATAACTAAGGTCCTCTGGCCCAGGGCTATAGTAGCCTATAATTAGCAGGGCCCCTCTAATCACACCTCAGTCAGGAGAATGCCTCACACACATACCCATAAGACAATCTAATGAGGCAATCTCTCAGTGGTGACTCCCTCTTCCCAAATGCTTGTTTCAAGTTGACAAAATCTATAATTATTATAAACTTATAAGTATAGTAATACATTCCATAAACACGTACTTTATATCCCAATGGAAAGCATTGAGCTTATGCTCAATTAAATATTTTCTGAATTTTGATGGCACCAGCAACATAAATTCCATTAGAAATATTAAAATTATCTCCAAGTTACAAATAATATTTATTAGCAGATACCAGTATTCGTGAATATAATCTCCTAAGAGGAACAGACAGGAATAATGACTTATAAATATTGAGATTATTCTTGTTTTCTCATTATTTTATTTTTTTAAAGTGATGAATGATAGATAAATTTATATTGGAAGTAATTATGCACAATATGGTACAGGCAAAAATGATTCAATTGGGAAATATATTCTTTTATTTCATTACCATAAATTCTTTATAAATGATTTTTGCCTCTATGTATTATCTATGTATTAGTTTCTATGTCAACAGCACTTAAGAATATTTGGAGCATAAATGTAAGTTTTATGACTACCTAGAATTACAATAATATTAAACCAGTTAATGTATTACTGAACACATTAGTAGTCACATTAGTAGTTACTAGTAATATCAGCTATCTGTTTAAACATTATAGTTTCAAAAATAACCTTTAACTTAAACGCCAAAATAAAGAAACATACATCAAATTGGTATCAATTAAATAGACTATAGAGCCATAAAGTGCAAAAGGAATGAAAAGTAAGGTTAAATTAATTAGTCCAACAGAAGTTACCAAATTGAACATTATTTCCTTCAGCTTGTTATTTACTTTGAAGTGTTATGATTTGAAGATATGCAACAAAATTTCATTAATTTTTTCATATACCATACTTCAAAATAAAGGAATTCTTAGTTTGTTAAAGAAATTAGTTAACATAATTTATTGAAAATTAATTTAACCATTTTACTTTAATTTATTATTTACAATGTACAAACTGTTTTAGAAGCACAATTAATTTGCAGCCAGCACCTGAAACCAGCTTGATCTATTAAGTATGCCTCTGATATATTTTCTTTTTTAATATTTATATTTTTATTATTTTAAAAATGATTATTTGTAAATTTGTTAAATATTATTCACAGGACTGAATATTTAGATCGGTAGTATAGAACTTAGCCAATAGATTATACTGCTGTTAGTTCTATCATTGATAACATGAAATGAAAAAGAATGAAAATCATTACCAAACCCATATATTCTATATCCAATTTAGAGTTATGCAAGTCATAGTGTTAAGAAAGACTGATTTTTTTTATTTGAAACCCTTCATTAGATATGTTACAAAGATTGATATCTATAGTCATTGGACCCACAAATTTGAAGTAAGACAGCTTTTCTATCCCAGTTATATTTATTGAGCATTTGTTAAAATCTTGTCATGTAAAACATAAATAAATAATAATAAAAATAAAAATAAATTATACACAATGCCCATGTTGATTTTTATTATATATATATAATACTTTACTTAGTGAAGGTATACGGTTACAGCTGTTTTCTCATTCAGTAGGAAATAACACTTAATTGAATGTCTTCTTACAGATTAGATCCAATTTAGTTAATTTACTGAATTCTCATTTAATAAAAGGAATCTACTAAATGAAGATATAAATGTTAACAGTCACAACATGAGATAATCTATTGCTGATTGAAAGCAATACCATTCCCAGATAATACGGCGGAGGGTAACAAAACAAGAATACATTCCCAGAACCTCACGCACTGTTGTAGGCACAGCATTGTCCTGGCAGAGACTGATACTGTTTGAAATTTCCTCGTTAAAATATCACAACTTGGTTTTACAGAATGATTTAGAATGCAGAGCACTTTGTTTGGTTGTTTGCTGTGCGATCATTGGGGCTTGTATTTGAATACCCAGAAGATGTATAACCTTATATCCTGGTATGCAACTCTATCTCACATTTTTCCAACTGTGCAAAGGAAAAGAAAGACAAAAGAATCCCAAGATGTTTAAGGTGGGATTCCAGCATCAGGACCAATGCCTAAGTTTGATTGTCTATTGATATCTACATGTGTGCCAAGACACATGCATGTTCTCTCTTTGTCTCTCTGTCTCTCTCTCCACCTCTTTATCACACACACACACACACACACACACACTAGCAGATATACATATCCATACACACATGCATATCATAGAAATGTAGTATACACATACACACATTTAATAAATAATCACTCTTTAAGAATTGTTCCATCCATATTCTACTTAAGAATGTCAGATATTGGGACCAAATGACACTACATTAGGTGAGCATAATTTATAGTAAGCTGTTGAATCCCTAAGTAAGTCAGTAAAGAATAAATGAAGTCCTGAATGAATGTGGATGGTAAACATGGGCACAGCTATTCTAAGACCAAGGTCTCAGACTCATATAAAATTGGCAAAGTCTTTCTCGCAGGGACAGACTGTGAAAAAAGAAACAAAGCAAAACAAAACAAAAGACCTTCCTCTGGAAGAAGTATGAGTGCTTAGAAAGAATGGACTTTTATTTTTTAATTAGCATCTGCAACTTTCTCCTCTCAGATATTTATAGTAGGAGATTACTATCCTTATGAAACCTTCTACTTAGAGTAGCTAAATCCCTCCTTACCTCTGTTGTACACAATAAAAATTACCTAGATTTCTACTATTGTTTCTAAGAGTTAGTGCTACCCTATGACAATATACCCAGGCCATCTGACCCCAGCTTTCCTGGGTCTATGTGGTTGGCTTTCCTTTCTTCATTCGTTCACCTTCACTACTCGGGTGTCCAGGAACGTGATGTGCAGTTCACTTCACCTTTACCCATACATTCTAGTATTTGATTATTCTAAGCTAAAGAGAATGCTGGGCTTTGTAGCAATGAGGTGTGAGTACTGAGGCTCTGTAGAATTCCTCAATAAGTAAGAAAATAAGGTAAGATTCTCTAATACTCTGAAAAAAAACCCTCTAATTTCCCAAGATAGGCAGAGTAAGGATGAATATACACAGCCATGATGCTGTGATGCCTACTATAACACAAAGCAAATCAATGGTTTAAGCTTGAAAGAAAATTTTAATTCTGGAAACTGGATCTATCATCAATTCACCACATGGCTAATTTTTGTTGCTGTTTTTTTCTTTTCTTTTCTTTTTCTTTTTTTTTTTTTTTTTGAGTGTCTCCTACTTGGATGTTGATAGTGTGTTGCTGTGATCTCATATGGTACTTTTCTATCTGCACTCAAATATGTCTCTATTTCTTCATCTTGAAAGAACAACAGTCCAGATTGATTGGAGCCTTACCATTGTAACTCGATTACTTTTATTATCTTTATAGCTTTTAAAATTGATATGATTTACTTGGGGCTATACATTTAATTCATGAAATTGGTACAGGGGTGGTACTTAGAATGAAATTCATTCTGAAACAGCCAAAAGGTACAGAGCCTGCATGCTGGAGAGATAATATAGTGTGTACAAAGCTTCTTGCTCAAGTATAAGGACATGAGATTGGATTTTAAAAAACTATGGCAATACAGAGCACAGCTGAAACCACACTACTAGAGTTAATATGTATTAGAAGACTGCCTTGTCTGACCTCAGTGGGAGAAGATGCACCTAATCCTGTAGATACTTGATGCCCCATGGAAGGGAGATGAGGTAAGGATGAGGAAGGTGGGGTTGGAGATGGGTAACACCCTCTCAGAGCATGAGGCTGGGTGATGAGGTGAAGAACTCTAATAAGGGGAACCAGGAAGGGGGACAACATTTGGAATGTAAATAAAATAATTTTTTAAAAGTTAGACTCTTAGAAATCACTGGCAAAGTACTCAATCCCATCACTAAGCTTTAGATTCAGTGATAAAACTTTTTTCAAAAAAGTTAAATGGAAAGGAAGAGAAAGATATCTGACGCCAATGGATAACCTTCCCAGATTTGAATGAATGACAGTAATGTCAATGTCGATAGAATAACTAGAATTTATATAAGGTCTGATAAGTGTGAAATATATACTTTAAAATATTCATCACTTAGATTAGTTGTAAGTAATATATTTTATGAGGAAACAATCATATTGAACTTATTACTACACAGCTCAAAACAATAAGAATATGTCTTAAAATGTTTGGAAAGAAATATTTATAACAGATATACTCAAATAAAAGCAGACGTAATATCTATTTCCATAGAGCTAAGAAAGATTGACACACTGTTAAATGCATATAATTACATATTGTTCTGGAATTGATACCTAAATACTAACATTAACAATACTTTGTTTATTCAAGAAATAAAGCACGAGAGAAAATATTCTCTGCATTTCCAATAGCAAGATTAAAAAACATGTCCAACACGTATGTGATAACAGAATGTTCATCAGTTGCTGTTATTACCTTTTATTGGAGTTGAATTTACTAGACCTCACATGAATTTTCAGAGTGCATATTTATGATCTTACATTCATGAAGGGTTTATGGATTAAAATTTAATACAATATTCAATTGAGTTATGATATATGTATATATAATATGAATTATATAATTATGCAGATCAATATTATTTCTAGGCTTGAGTATTTTTAAATTAGTGTGTTAATAACTGTTAGCCTATGGCTAAGATAACAACTCCATGTTTGTTTTACTGCTGCTTTAAACCAGAGGCAAAGTTGATCCTGTTTCCTCTTTTCCATGTAGGTCTCTATAGGATGATATCATTATGCAGGTGAAGGCAGGTACAAGATAGAAAGAGGCCAGTCACTGGACAACAAGAAAGGATGCGTGGGAGAAAAGTTTTAGAAAGAAGTTAGGAGACTGGAGCAAGGGGGAGAAGCAGGAGATAAGAGAAGAGAACAGTGGATAGAACATGGAGGCGGATGTTAAGATTCCTTTCAGCACATTTACAGGTTGTTATGAATATTCTTAAGGGATAGATGTGTACAGGGCTTTGTATGTCTAGGTGGGCAATTATGTCTTATCAACTGGCTCAGAGGTGTTGTGTGTTCTTTCATGTGGCTATTTAATTGAATTTAAGAGAGTATGTGGTAGCTGGAGATATGTGTATGTTTGGCATGGTGGCAACCTGCCTTGGGGACTAGATAAGTAGAGAGATTGTTGCCAGTCTCAGGGAGAAGCCATCAGCAGTGTGATATGGGTTGAGAGGCTTTACAGACTGAGATGAAGATATCTACCAGAGATCTTGGGCCACTGTGGTTCCGGACCTAGTGTGGGGTAAAAGACAGTCATTTTTATAATTTCACAGCAACAGGTCTCCCATATTACCTCTGTTTTCCACTGTCCTTAATGTTTGCTGTGTTAAAATGCTCAGTAAGTAATTGAATATGTGTTTTGGCTATTTAGTTATTTTGGTGCCATAATTTATAAATACGTGGAATACATCTGCATAAATCATCTTTTACCACCATATGACCACAAACAAATGGCACCAAAATACAATATATAAATAGAAAATTAAATCCTTTTCTGAGTTGTCATTATATTGTCTTAATGACACATAACAGTTTGTTTTCTGCTATTTATTACACAAATAAATAAGCTTTAAAATTGATTTTGTTTTCATTGTTCTTGTACAAAATTTTCAGTAGAATTTGTGTTCTTTCTATTTTAACTGATAAACAGTGATTGTGTTAACTTGCAGTTTGATTTAGTGAAAAAATTCAGAAATAGTTACACTTCTTATAGTTAGCTTTTTTGGAAGAGGCTGCAATATTTTTTATGGCCAAACCTTATCAAAATATTTTATTTGAAGTACCTGACTTTTAAGTACTGCATTTGATTCATAAATCTTGATGAATCATTTGTGAGTTGTACAGTAACCAGAATATTTCTTGTTTTCATGTAACCAGTCAAGACTACAAGATTTTTTTTGATCATTTAGAAATAACTCTTCTGAATTTTCTCCTTTTTTAAATTTTATTTAATTTTTTGACACTCCATATTTTATGGCCCTTCAGGACCACCCTATAACTTTTCCACATCCCGTACTCCTCCCACGACTCTATGAGCATGTTCCCTCCCATCCCCCACCTAATCTGACCTCTCCAGGGCCTGGGTCAAGTCTCTTGAGGGTTAGGTGCATTTTCTCTCACTGAGTTCAGACCCAGCATTTATCTACTGTGTTAGTGTTGTGGCCTCATATCAGCTGGTATATGCTGCCTGATTGGTAGCTTAGTGTCTGAACAATCTCGGGGGCCAGGTTAGTCGAGACTTCTGGGCTTCCTATAGGGTCACTCTCTTCCTCACCTTCTTCCAGCTTTTCCCTAATTAACCCCCCACGGGTCCCTGCCTTCTGTCCATTGTTTTAAGGGTAAATATTGCATCTGACTCTTTCAGCTACTTCTTTGGCCTTTTAGAGGACAATCATGACAGACCCCAGTTCATAAGCACATCAGTTCATCAACAATAGTGTCAGGCCTTGGGGCTTCCCCCTAAGCTGAATCCCAATTTGGATCTGTGACCAGACTTCCATTTCCTTGGGTTCTTCTCTTTCTTGACCCTGAAGTTATTTCAGTAAGGGATAATTCTGAGTCAGAGTTTTTGACTGTGGGATGGCAACCCTATTGCTCACTTGATGCCCTGTCTTTCAGCTGGAGGTGGACAGTACAAGTTCCCTCTCTCTACTATAGGGCATTTAATCTAAGGTCCAGCCCTTTGAGTTCAAAGAGTATCTCACTTTCTAGGTTTCTGGTACATTATAGAGAGTTTTCCTACCTCCCAATGTTGCCTGTTTCCATTCTTTATGCTGGCCCTCAGGACTTCAGTACTGTTTTCCTCATCCAATACCTGATCATGTTCCCCTCTTCCTCTCCCTGTACCCTTTCCCATCCAGGTCTCTTCCTTCTCCCCCTCTTCCTGGGATTGCTTTCAACTCCCTTGCAAGTGGGACCCTAGCATCCTGTTAGGATCCATAACGGGACAAGCTAATAACTATCAGGTTATCTTCCTGAGGTGACTTGCTTCACATATTATAAAATCTGTAACAGGTTTGCTCTTATCTGTTAAGGTCATAGGAGAATTCATTTTAGGAAAGATTCCTGCTATTAATATGGTTTTCTGTTATTATTAAACATATATAACAATCACTAAGTAAGATTCCAACCATTTAGAGCAGGTCTCTGCAGATCTATGGAGATGTACTGTCTTGTAGTAGTACTATATAGACAGGTAGATGACTACTTAAGTATTAATGATGATCCTATAAAAATTCTTAAAATTATATCAGTGATTTTTAAGCTTTTTTATAGTGGGACTGCTATAGGTACTTTTCTGAAAGTCAAAACTGCAATGAGAACTCTCCTAGTGTCACAAATTGATTGCTCTTAATGGTAACCAGACATTCTCCTACTCAGAGCACAATCCAAGAGGATGTAAAACAATTAACCAAAGGTCAAAAAACTAGAACTAATGATTTATTATAGGTGATAGGACAGAAGATCATAATTGACTGGGTTTATCTGTACAAAACTTCACTAATATCTTAGTTATGGTTTTAAACCTTCAGTGAACATGTGGAGCTATGACAGGTGATGGATGTTTAGTCAGATAAATACTCCTAATGGAATATGCATGTAAACAATCACTTCTGTAAACTTCTATTGCAATTTATGATTTGATTTTGTGTGTGAAATTATAACGAACTTTTTACCATGTGATCTTGTTTTCTGAAAGATGATTAAGTGCTGAGGACAAAGAGAAGTGTCAGAAGTGACTTGAGAAGAACTGAGCTGTGAGAGAAAGCTGAGATCATAAGAATTGAGCTGTGAGAGGAAACTGAGCTGAGAAGCTTTTTAACAGAATACTTTTTAGACATAACTGAACTGAAGAAGAACGTATAAGAACAGGTACAACATTGGAAGGAATGCCATTTAGAGTAAGAGAATTGTTGTGACTTCAGAGCAGCAGGAGAGAGAGCAAGATTAGAAGGAGAATGCAGAGTGGAATAACTTAGAGACTATAGGTAACATAAGAGAGCAATATGCAGAATGCAGAGGGAAAGAGAAACGAAGAAGAAGCTGCAGAGAGCAGAAGTAGCAGACTGGCTTCTCCTTAACATGGGACAGAAAAGGTCTTTTCTTAATAACAAGGAAGGCTTAGTCTTATTAAAAGGAACAAAGCTTTCTTCTTACAAACTTGGGTTTAATTCACTTAGCATTAAAAGGGTAGAAGCTTTTTTCTTTCTCTATGTAATGAAGATTGGAGCTCATTTTTCATCCAGAATGAGTGAATTCGTTCTGCTCCATTGCTTGGTCTTTTGCCCCATATGCATATATAAGTATGGATGTGTTCGTGTAAGTATGTAATTGTGAGAATGCAAGCTTGAACCAACTACTTGGATAGAAGTATATAAGTGTAGATATGTGAATTGTGAATATGTATATGAACTTATGAGAGTTTATGCATATTTGCTTGTGTAAAAGTGTTTCCTTCATTCTCCAGGTTCAGTATGAGCTAACTGCTCAAACTTCCCCATAGCCCAACAATCAGTAGGCATCTGGATGAAAGTGAAAAGACTCTAGCAGTTAATCCTTTATATAATCTCCTGCTGCTTTAGGATGAAGTGCCAAGTGCCAGAGACTGCAGTTTATGACCTCAGAAGAACAAAGAAGGGAGGTCAACTCCAGTACCATAATAATACAGACTTAGATAAGTAAACTTTTTATTATCATACAGTAACCATAAATATGTCATGAGACAAAGTCTTACCCCAACATCTCATAAGACAAAGTTTTGCCCCAATATCTCTATCTCATAAGACAAAGTCTTACCCTCAGCTGAAGCTTTTCCCCCTACACTGCTTCAAGAAGGACCAAAAAGAAAGAAGACTCACACTAGGGCTACACCTGGGAAACCTCACGTGGGCCCTTTGGCTTGCTAACCTTCATGAGTTCTGTAGATTGTATCCTGGGTATTTTGTACATTTTGGAACTATTATACACTTATTAGTGAGTATATACCATGCATGTTCTTTTGGGTAGGAGTTACCTCACTCAGGATGATATTTCCTAGTTACATCCATTTGTCTGCAAAACTCGTGATATCCTCATTCTTAATAGCACAGTAGTATTACATTGTGTAAATGAACTACATTTTCTATATCCATTCTTTTGTTGTGGGACAAGGATCTCAACATAAAACCAGATACACTCAATCTAATAGAAGAAAAGATTGGAACAAGTTTTGAATTCATTCGCACAGGGGGAAATTTCCTAAAGAGAACTCCAATGGCTCAGACTCTAAGATCAATAATTGATAAATGGGACCTCATGAAACTGGAAAGTTTCTGCAAGGTAAAGAATATACCCAGTAGAAAAAATAGACCAACAGATTGGGGAAAAATCTCCCCTAACCCCACATCTGCTAGAGGGCTAATATCCAAAATATATAAAGAACTCACCACAAAATATATAAAGCTAACCACTAAAAGACCAAACAACCCAATCAAAATCTGAAGTGTAGAACAAAACAGAGAATTCACAACAGAGGAGTCTCAAATGAATGAAAAGCACTTAAAGAAATGCTCAAAGTCGTTAGTGATCAGGAAAACAACCCTCAGATTCCACCTTACACCAATCAGAATGGCTAAGAGCAAAAATTCAGATGACAGCACATGTTGGCAAGGATGTGGAGAACAAAGAACACTCCTCCACTGCTAGTGGGATTGAAAACTGGCAAAACCACTGTGGAAATCAATCTGGAGGTTCCTCAGAAAACTGAAAAATAGATCTACCTGAAGAGCCAGCTATGTCACTCTTGGGCATATTGCTCCACCATGACACAGGGGCATGTGATCTACTACGAATGTTTTATTTCTACATTATCAGGTTTAAAGAAAATGAGTCAATATTTGCTCATATATTTAAGAATAATTGTATTCCTAAAAATCTTTTCCTTTAACTCAGAATTAAAAATATCTTCATATTAAACATATAAAAGTATTTTTATGTAAGCCCAGACAAAAAGCAGAAGTTTATTTTGATATTGCTGCAAAATTTCTATTATAAACCTTTCAAAAATATATAAAGGTCAATAACTCTTTTGAAATATTTAAACAGTAATATATAGCAATATTACTCATCTGCAGTGCTCATGTTTTCTTCTCATATATTCTTCCTCCTTATGTAAACCTATGAACACTTGTAACCTTTTACTTATATCTCACCATAACACAATAACTTTAACTGTGTGAATATGCTTACATACAAACCCCCATATAATTATGTGTCTTTTTCAATGTATACTTGTATTATTTACACATTTTCAGTTTTTTTTAAATAAATGACTATGTATATCCAGACATGTAAGGCAATCATATTATATTTTTATATATAGCTACCTCCTTTTCTCTGTTCAATTGTAAATCAAATGTTGAACATCTTCCCTAAATATTTTTCTTTCTAAATTTCCCTTCCATATACAAACAATTTAACCAGTCACTTCTATAGAACAGGCATTATATGTTATGATGAAACTGAAAGTGTGTTTAAATTACAGAAGCCAAATACTTTTGGAATGTTCTAAGTACTATCGAAGATAAATCAGTCAAATTTTCATAAAAGTTTTACTATACTCTAATTATCATCCTTATACAACATTACATACTGTTAGATTGTGTCTTATGTTTTGTCTTCCTAACAGTTTAAAGTTGTATATTCTAATTTAAGTAATGTTAATGTTCTGTTATATTAAAAAATTGAAATTTCTTGAAAGTTATTCATTTGATTATTAGCTCAGGACTATCCATGCTAGAGTTTCACTGTTCCTTAGCACAGTTCTTTGCTTATATAATCAACATCTTCGTTATTAATTCAACAAAGAATTTCAAACCAACTTTTGCTTATGTGTCTGTGTCATTTGTAAAACTTCATCAACTCTCTACCTTTAAGGGTTTTCATATTTTTTTTGCATTTTTTTTGTTATTGTTGTTGTTAAAGCAATAGGGAAAATTGTTTTTCTCCTACTTCATTTAAAGACAGATGCTAGAGTATGGTTATACTCTCAAAATCATATGGAGAAATTTTAGCTTTAATGTGACAATAGAATAATAAGGCAAAACTTGAGCTCTCAAGAATGAAATTGATAGCCTCATAAATAAGGGGCAAAGATAGGATCTGTGGTTTTTTTTTTGTTGTTGTTGTTGTTGTTTTGTTTTTTTTATTGATGCCTTGTTCGTTTCTTCTTCTTCTTCTTCTTCTTCTTCTTCTTCTTCTTCTTCTTCTTCTTCTTCTTCTTCTTCTTCTTCTTCTTCTTCCTTTTCTTCTTCTTCTTCTTCTTCTTCTTCTTCTTCTTCTTTCTTCTTCTTCTTCCTCTTCTTCCTCTTCTTCTTCTTCTTCTTCTTCTTCTTCTTCTTCTTCTTCTTCTTCTTCTTCTTCTTCTTCTTCTTCTTCTTCTTCTTCTTCTTCTTCTTCTTCTTCTTCTTCTTCTTCTTCTCTTTCTCTTCTTCTTCTTCCTCTTCTTCTTCTTCTTCTTCTTCTTCTTCTTCTTCTTCTTCTTCTTCTTCTTCTTCTTCTTCTTCTTCTTCTTCTTCTTCTTCTTCTTCTTCTTCTTCTTCTTCTTCTTCTTCTTCCTCTTCCTCCTCCTCCTCCTCCTCCCCCTCCTCCTCCTCCCCCTCCTTTCCCCTCCTACCTCCTCCTCCCTCTTCTTCCTCCTCCTCCCCCCTCCTCCTCCTTTTTGTGAAGGTACAGTTATTCCTTCCAGTTGCCAGTTCCAGGTTTGCAATATGATAGAACACATAAAACTTATCTGTCAAGAAAAAGCCATCCCAGGAAACAGACCAACATTTTGATCCTGAATTTGTCATCTTACAAAGGATAGGAATATGTATGATTATTCTTTTTTGGTTAATTTATTTAGTTATATTTCAAACGTTATCGCCTTTCTCAGGTTTACCTCTGCAAATCCCCTATCACCCCCCTGCTTCTATGAGAGTGCTCCCCTACCCACCCATCCACTCCTGTCTCACTGCCATAGCATTCCCCTATACTGGGGCATCAAGCCTCCACAGGACTGAGGGTCTCCCTTCCCACTGATGCCAAATAATTCAATTCTTTGCTACATATGAAGTTGGAGGCATGGGTCTATCTATGTGCTGGTTGATGGCTTAGTCAATGGGAGCTTTTAGGGAGCCTGAAACGTTGATATCGTTGTTCTTCCTATAGAGTTGCAAACCCCTTCAGCTTCTTCAGTCTTTCCCCTGATTCTTCCATCGGGGGTCCCTGTGCTCAGTTTAATGGTTTGCTGCAGGCATCCACATCTGTATTGCTCTGACAGAGCCTCTCAGGGGACAGCCATACCAGGCTCCTGATAGCAAGTGCTTCTTGTCATCAGCAATTGTGTCTGGGTTTAGTGTCTGTATAAGGGATAGATCCCTAGGTGGGGCAGTCTCTGCATGGCCTCTCCATAAGTCTCTGCTCCACTCTTTCTCCTTGCATCTCCTTTAGACAGAAGCAATTCTGGGTTAATATTTTTGAGATGGTGGATGGTCCCATTCCTCAACTGGAGGCTGTGCATGGATAATTGAGGGATTCTTCTCAATCTCAGTAGAGAATCTGGATCTCTCTGCATCTTAGGTGCAGAATTCAGTCCTCTAGAACTGTGAGGCATATTGTATCCCTTTCTAAGACACCCAGCTATCCTCTTTTTCTTTTAGTTTCTTTGTATGAGCGCTTTAAATTTGACTCACAGGTATACCCTCTTCTCCCAGTCTTCCTATCACACAACCTCTCCTTCCATACCCTCTCTCTTTTCCTCTGAGAAGGATGAGGTTCCCCCTGGTTAAAAACCCACACATTGCACCTCACACAATAATAGTAGGAGATTTCAACACCGCACTCTCATCAATGGACAGGTCATGGAAACAGAAATTAAACAGAGACATAGACAGACTAAGAGAAGTCAGGAACAAAATGGAATTAACAGATATTTATAGAACATTCTATCCTAAAACAAATGGATATAACTTCTTCTCACCACCTCATGGTACTTTCTCCAAAGTTGACCATATAGTAGGTCATAAAACAGGCCTCAACAGATACAGAAAGAGAGAAATAATCCCATGTGTCCTATCAGACCACCACGGGCTGAAGCTGGACTTCAATAACAATAAGGGAAGAATGCCCACATATACATGGAAGTTAAACAATGCTCTACTCAACGATAAACTGGTCAAGGAAGAAATAAAGAAAGAAATTAAAGACTTTTTAGAATTTAATGAAAATGAAGGTACAACATACCCAAACTTAGTGGACACAATGAAAGCTGTTCTAAGAGGAAAACTCATATCTCTGAGTGCCTGCAGAAAGAAACAAGAGAGAGCATATGTCAGCACACCTAAAAGCTCTAGAACAAAAAGAATCAAACACACCAAGGAGGAGTAGAAGGCAGGAAATAATCAAACTCAGAGCCGAAATCAACCAAGTAGAAACAAAAAGGACCATAGAAAGAATCAACATAACCAAAAGTTGGTTCTTTGAGAAAATCAACAAGATAGATAAACCCTTAGCCAGACTAACAAGAGGACACAGAGAGTGTGTCCAAATTAACAAAATCAGAAATGAAAAGGGAGACATAACTACAGAATCAGAGGAAATTCAAAAAATCATCAGATCTTACTACAAAAGCCTATATTGAACAAAACTTGAAAATCTACAGGAAATGGAAAATTTCCTAGACAAATACCAGCTACTGAAGTTAAATCAGGAACAGATAAACCATTTAATCAACACCATAACTCCTAAAGAAATAGAAGCAGTTATTAAAGGTGTCCCAACCAAAAAGAGCCCAGGTCCAGACAGGTTTAGTGCAGAATTCTATCAGACCTTCATACCAATACTATCCAAACTATTCCACAAAATTGAAACATATGGAGTGCTACCGAATTCCTTCTATGAAGCCACAATTACTCTTATACCTAAACCACACAAAGACCCAACAAAGAAAGAGAACTTCAGACCAATTTCCCTTATGAATATCGATGCAAACATACTCAATAAAATTCTGGCAAACTGAATCCAAGAGCACATCAAAACAATCATCCACCATGATCAAGTAGGCTTCATCCCAGACATGCAGGGATGGTTTAATATACGGAAAACCATCAACAATATCCATTATATAAACAAACTGAAAGAACAAAAGCACATGATCATTTCAGTAGATGCTGAGAAAGCATTTGACAAAATTCAACGCCCCTTCATGATAAAAGTCCTGGAAAGAATAGGTATTCAAGGACCATACCTAAATATAGTGAAAGCCATATACAGCAAACCAGTACCTAACATTAAACTAAATGGAGAGAAACTTGAAGCAATCCCATTAAAATCAGGGACTAGGCAAGGCTGCCCACTCTCTCCCTACTTATGCAATATTGTTCTTGAAGTTCTAGCCAGAGCAACCAGACAGCAAAAGGAGATCAAAGGGATACAGATTGGAAAAGAAGAAGTCAAATATCACTATTTGCAGATGATATGATAGTATATTTAAGTGATCCCAAAAGTTACAACAGAGAACTACGGAACCTGATAAACACCTTCAGCAAAGTGGCTGGGTATAAAATTAACTCAAATAAATCAGTAGCCTTCCTCTACACAAAAGAGAAACAAGCGGAGAAAGAAATTAGGGAAATGACACCCTTCATAATAGACCCAAATAATATAAAATACCTCGGTGTGACTTTAACCAAGCAAGTAAAAGATGTGTATGATAAGAACTTCAAGCATCTGAAGAAAGAAATTGAGGAAGACCACAGAAGATGGAAAGATCTCTCATGCTCATGGATTGGTAGGATTAATATAGTAAAAATGGCCATTTTACCAAAAGTGATCTACAGATTCAATACAATTCCCATCAAAATACCAATCCAATTCTTCAGAGAGTTTGACAGAACAATTTTCAAATTCATCTTGAATAACAAAAAACCCAGGATAGCCAAAACTATCTTCAACAATAAAAGGACTTCTGGGGGAATCACCATCCCTGAACTCTAGCAGTATTACAGAGCAATAGTGATAAAAACTGCATGGTATTGGTACAGAGACAGACAGATAGAACAGTGGAATAGAATTGAAGACCCAGAAAAGAACCCACACATTTATGGTCACTTGATTTTTGACAAAGGAGCCAAAGCCATCCAATGGAAAAAAGATAGCATTTTTAGCAAATGGTGCTTATTCAACTGGAGGTCAATATGTAGAAGAATGCAGATTGATTCATGTTTATCACCCTGTACAAAGCTTAAGTCCAAGTGGATCAAGGACCTCCACATCAAACCAGATACACTCAAACTAATGGAAGAAAAAGTGGGGAAGCATTTCAAACACACACATGGGCACTGGAGAAAATTTCCTGAACAAAACACCAATGGCTTATGCTCTAAGATCAAGAATCGACAAATGGGATCTCATAAAACTTCAAATCTTCTTTAAGGCAGAGGACACTGTAGTTAGGACAAAATGGCAACCAACAGATTGGGAAAAGATCTTTACCAATCCTTCAACTGATATAGGGCTTATATCCAATATATACAAAAAACTCAAGAAGTTAGACTGCAGGGAGACAAATAACCCTATGAAAAATGGGGTTCAGAGCTAAATAAAGAATTCACAGCTGAGTAATGCTGAATGGCTGAGAAACACTTAAGATATGTTCAACATCTTTAGTCATAAGGGAAATGCAAATCAAAACAACCCTGAGATTTCACCTCACACCAGTGAGAATGGCTAAGATCAAAAACTCAGGTGATAGCAAATGCTGGCCAGGATGTGGAGAAAGAGGAACACTCCTCCATTGTTGGTGGGATTGCAGACTGGTACAACCATTCAGGAAATCAGTCTGGAGGTTCCCCAGAAAATTGGATATTGAACTACTTGAGGACCCAGCTATACCTCTCTTGGGCATATACCCAAAAGATGCCCCAACATATAACAAAGACACATGCTCCACTATGTTCATAGCAGCCTTATTTATAATAGCCAAAAGCTGGAAAGAACCCAGATGCCCTTCAACAGACGAATGGATACAGAAAATGTGGTGCATCTACACAATGGAATACTGCTCAGCTATCAAAAACAATGACTTTATGAAATTCATAGGCAAATGGATGGAACTGGAAAATATCATCCTGAGTGAGGTAACCCAATCACAGAAAACACACATGGTATGCACTTATTGATAAGTGGCTATTAGCCCTGCTTGAATTACCCTAGATGCACAGAACACATGAAACTCAAGAAGGATGATCAAAATGTGAATGCTTCATTCCTTCTTTAAAGGGGAACAAGAATACCCTTGGGAGGGAATAGGGAGGCAAACTTTAGAACAGAGGCAGAAGGAACATTCATTCAGAGCCTGCCCCACATGTGGCCCATACATATACAGTCACCCAATTAGATAAGATGGATGAAGTAAAGAAGAGCAGGCAGACAGGAACCGGATGTAGATCTCTCCTGAAAGACACACCCAGATTACAGCAAATACATAGGCGAATGCCAGCAGCATACCACTGAACTCAGAATGGGACCCTTGTTGAAGGAATCAGAGAAAGGACTGGAGGAGCTTGAAGGGGCTGGAGACCCCATATGAACAACAATGCCAAGCAACCAGAGCTTCCAGGGACTAAGGCACTACCCAAAACTATACATGGACTGACCCTGGGCTCCAACCTCATAGGTAGCAATGAATAGCCTAGTAAGAGCACCAGTGGAAGGGGAAGCCCTTGTTCCAGCCAAGACTGAACCCCCAGTGAAAGTGATTTTTGGGAGGAGGGTGGTAATGGGGGGAGGATGGGGAGGGGAACACTCATATAGAAGGGAAGGGGGAGGGGTTAGGGGGATGTTGGCTCAGAAACTGGGAACGGGAATAACAATCGTAATGTAAATACTCAAGTTAATAAAGATGGGGAAAAAAAGCCCACCTTGGCACACCATGTCACTGAAGGAGTAGGTGCATACTCTTCTACTGAGTCCATAAAAGGCAGCCCAATTAGGGGAACAGGATCATCTGCTCCATTTGTTGTGGTACCTTGTTCCTCTTAAACAGGCTATTCACAGCTAATGACAGATCATTTTCTTAGGTCCTTTCTCTTTTCCTGTTTTAAAGCTACATCTCCTCCTTGAGTGACTATTACATTACAGTTTTCTTCCCTCTGAGGAATACTTACCTTGTAACCAACTGCTTTGCCTATCTGAGCTCATTTCTTATGCTTTTTTTTTACTCTGTCGTTATCATTAGTTTATAATTTTCTTTGTCCGTGTGTTGTTGATTAAATTTGTTCTTGAACAATTTCATACATGAAATTAAGTCAATTCTTTTACTGTTACCCCTACCCTCTTGTCTCCCTTTCATTACTGATACCAGCCCCTTCCTCTTCACAAGTCATTTTCTTACATTCATTAACGTTGTTTTTGTTTATTATTGTTTTGTGACCCATTGAATTTTGCCAGGATTATTTGTGTATCTATGGCTTAGGAATTATGCCTTAAAGATTAGTAGGTTTATATTTGGAAGACAACTAAGGACAAAGATTATCCTTCTGTGATGTTTTATACTTGCTTGGCCCAGGGAGTGGCACTATTTGGAGGTGTGACCTTTTGGGTTATGTGGCCTTGTTGGAGTAAAGGTGTGTCAATGGAGGCATCGTTTTTTTGTTTTTTTTGTTTTTTTGTTTTTTTTTTTTTTTTTCTATCTTTTTTTTTTTTTTTTTTTGTTTTTTTATTAGTTGTTTTTTTTTCTTTTTTTTTTTTTTTTTTACTTGATTATTTCTTATTTACATTTCGAGTGTTATTCCCTTTCCCAGTTTCCGTGCAAACATCCCCCTAATCCCTCCCCCTCCCCTTCTTTATGGGTGTTCCCCTCCCCATCCTCCCCCGATTCGGTTTTAAGACCCTATTTCTAGCTGCCTGGAAGTCAGTATTCTGCTAGCAACCATCAGATGAAGATGTAGAACTCTCAGCTCCTCCTGTGTCATTCCTGCCTGGATGTGTTGCCCTGTTCCCACTTTGATGATACTGGACTGAACCTCTAAACCTGTAAGCCAGCCTCAATTAAATGTTGTACTTTATAGGGCTTGCCTTGGTCATGGTTTCTGTTCAAAGCAGTAAAATCATAAATAAGACACCTTCCCACACAATATATCCATAACTTGTACTTTGTAGAACTATACAGTATTTGTCCTGCTAAATTTATTTCCTATTGAATGAATATTTCCTAGTTAATGGTTATCACTAAATGTTTAAAGTAACTTTATCTCATACCATAATAGCTACCAATTATTTTAAGAGTTTAAAAATCTGTAAGTGTATTTCTGAAAATTTAATATTTCTATAGAAATACAATTTAATTCTTCACATTAAAAATATCAATGCAATTTTAATGTATGTTTTATCATCCTTTCTCAATGCTGAAAAACAGCATTTATTCTAAGAAAATATCTTTTTATTTGGTGATGAGCTTTTGCTTATTTCTGAAATAATATTTTCCCAAAGTATTGCTAGACTTTAATTTAAGTTCTAATGATGATCATAGTTAATAAATTTTAATGTTGAACTAGTTACATGACATTTAGTTGAAGAGTTTATCATTATACACATAAAGGTAAAAAATGAATTAGTATAAATTATAAAGTTTACTGGTTCCACCTAGTGGCAATGCAACAAAAATTTATAAAAATTTACCAAAATGATATTAAATTGATATCTATAAGGTTTTGTAAAAATAACACACATGGCATTTGCTTAAATGTAATTTGTACTGTTAAGAGGCAAAACTATATTCTTAGACAAATTATAAATATGAATTTTGAATGTCTTGGAAAATAGATTTCTGATATAGTAACAAATTTATTTTAGAATAACTTCTTCAATCATTTTGGTGAATATACTTGGAAAGTCTGCTTTTTGGTTTTTTATTTTTAAGTAGAGGCTAGTAGAAGTTCTGAGGAGGAAGTAAGGTGAAAGGATTTGGTAGAATGAAGAGGAGAAACTGCCATTAACTTTTATGTGAGTTTGTATGATAGTTGAAAAAAAAATCTATCAGATCCTTAAAAATAAAAAAAACCTATTTTTTAAAAATTAATACTATATAGCCTTATATTTTTCCAAATATAATACTTAAGTATTTAAAGTATTAAAAAGATGACAAAATATACCATCTCCATCTCTATTTAAGCTGTTATTCAGCATGAAATTACACTTTAATAGTGGTTGTAATTATGAGATATAATAAAATAGTTTTTGTTTCCAAATATTCTGGACATTGAAAAATATTGTTTATTTTCCTACAGCAAGAACAATTTCCTAGGAAAGGGTCTTAATAATTTCTACGTAGCAACATTTTTAGTGTCTGTCTATTTTCTGCAAAAATATAGACTTCACACAGTATTTGTGATCATAGAATAATCTGTTTGGCAGAGTTATGTCAGGCTGAGTTTTAAATGATATGATGAAATACATTATCTGTATACAAAATACATGACAGAAAAGAGAACATCTTACATAATGTAGTATATCATTAACTAAAATTATAGATGATTTAAAATGAAAAAATAAAGGGAAAATTACAACTCAATACTTTTTGAGAGAGAAATAATATGCTACATTAAGCAAAAGGAATAAAATCCTCCATATATCAACTTTCAATCTTGCTGGTTTAATTAATTTCACATATAAAAGCAAATGACTTAAAAGCCATGATCTCAGAGAAAATTACTATTTTCTTATATTTTTTTAAACTTTGCAGCTTGCAGAAGATAAATCAGGCACATCGTTGTAGAACTGTCATAACTGTGAGGATTTAAGGTTGCTAGTATTGAACACCTGGGGACAAACAATGAGTAAAAATGGAACTACCCATACATGGTTACATTTTATATTAAATTATTGTGAAACAGGAGGCTTCCACAGAAACACAGAATATAGGCAACTAAAATAATGGAAGCACAAATCCAATGCATTTACTGCATATATTATAGTGGATTTTAAAATTAATGTTTAGGCTATAGGTATATTTAATAATATCAAGTAATTATAGTACATTATGACAAAAAATTACGATGCAATCTATGTTATTTTGAATTAGACATACGGATAAATTTCAAGAACAGGGGTACCTTCCCATATTGACTCTGGATCAATGGACATTAGACACATGTCTACAAACAGCATTATTCCCAGAAGCTTCTCTTTGGCATTCTCTTAGCTTCTTGTCCTTGATTTCCCTTTTGAAACATGACTCTCTCTCAAAGTGGAAACTTGAAGCCCTAAGCTTTTATATAATTTCGTAATCTCATCTTCAGCAATATTCATGATACCAACAGGTAAAGTGGTTCCATACATTAGTCATCATGTTCTCAGATGATGGTAAATATTCACATACAGTGAGAATATACAGGAAAGAGTCTTTGATATATTTTCCTACAATTTGAATCATAATGTACACAGCTTACTGCTTTTGAGATGCAGGATTCTTGACCAGCTTGTCAGACACTGGTTGCACAAGCCTGAGGACTTGAGTTCCATTCCTAGAAACCATAAAAAAAATTCCTGATAATTACAACTCTAATTACAGTACTTCAATAATAAGGTAGAAGGCAAAGACAGGCAAATTGCCTAGAAGGTCATGGGTGTATTAGCATACAGTAAGTAGCATGAAAGTGACAAGCCCAAGCCTGCCCAAACAAACAAGAGAGGAGAGACTCCCACAAGTCCTACTCTGACCTCCACATGCCAACCATCGAATGCACATCTACCTGTTGCCATAAAGTTACACACATGGACAATGATAACAATGAAAGTAAAAAATAATCTAATTAAAAATAAATTACGTAATTCAATGGCTTTTCGTAGTTTATTGTCTGAATATTGACACTGCCTAATATAGAGATGTTTCCCTCTTCCAGGCTATGGATTTGTTACATTGAGAAATGTCCCATGTCTCTGGAGATTCTCCAAGATTTTCATCATAAAGGGCTGTAGATTTTATCAAAGGCCTCTCTGCATCTAACAAGATCATCATGTGGTTTCTGACCTTGAATCTTCTATATTGTGGATGACATTTATTGATTTACACATGTTGAGCTATCCCTTGTGGTTGGTTTGAATGCATTATTAATAAACTCAAAGTCACTGATAATGTCTCTCCACTAGATCAATAAAGGGCATCAGAACACTTTTGCTTGGTGTCATCTAAAGGTGAAAGAGTCAGGATTTGAATTCTCTCGTTCACACTGTCTGTATCTTCTATCCTTTGTCTGTCTGGTATGAGTTTGAAATTTTGCCTGCCTGAAGACCCTCTTGTAAATCTTTCCCTATGTCTGTGTGTCCGTATATGATTGTGACTTTGTGTGTTTGTCTATGTTTATCCCTAATAAAGTTCTTCCTCTTTTTAGAACAGTAAAGAAATCATTACACAAGGAAAGGATCAGGGATATGTTATAAAAACATTATACAATTATTTTAGTTTTTGAAATTATAATTATATTTTTCTCACAGCCTTAATATATATCCTGAAGGTACAAATAAAGATACATTTTCTAGTCTATGATTAAACTGTTTAAACTATTTTCTGTTAATAATCATATTAAGAGTGTTTATCATCATATATCATCATTTGTCTATATTTTTCTTGACAGTGCTTTGAAAGGTTTTTATATTTCTATAGTTTGAAAACAATAGTGATCATATAATCTTACTTATAATAGAAATTCTTAAAATTATGATACATAAGAAGAGAGAACAGTGAAAGCTACAAAGAAAATGTTTATTTTGTGTGTATCATTACTTCCTATTAATGACATGGCATGCTTGTAGATATCAGAGAAAAACTTTGCAAGTAGTTTCTATCTTTTCACAATTTGGTCACTATGGTTTAACTCTCATTGACAGGCTGTCACATTAAAAGTTTTGAAAGGTTTCTAGTTAGTGACACCTTAAAACAGACTATGTGAACTCCCTTTCCCACCCTGTAGAAATACAATATGAATGTATATGGGTGGATAATGTAAAGATTAAGAAAAATATTTTTAAAAATGTTGGAGTTAGAAAAGTCCCATTTGGTAGAATTAACTAAATGATTTATATATTGCTAAGAGTGTTAAAATCATCATTAATACTTACAAATTATTAATGAAGTAACAATTTTTCTTTTATTTTCTAGTAGTTATTGTTAAAAATAATGTAAAATATACTGTTTATAATGATTAAAACAAAAATGTTAACATACTTTGATGGATAAAGAAAAGAAAAATCTGGTATTGATAATGAGATTTTAGGTATCTCCCGAAATCTAAAATTAAAATAGTTTGAGAAACTATGTAGTTTATACAACCAGAAAAGTCTTTTCATTTATAATTTACCAGATTTTACATACAATTTTTAGATTATAATGTATTTCATACTTACTATATTTAGCTATTTTCATTCTTTTCTCCTTCTTACTCCTTTTCAAACTACAGTTGTATTTTTCATGTACTACTATAATGAAATAAAATTTAAATACTTCCAAGCTTAATTCTAATTTACATCTATAGATTGCTAATGATGTGAAATATATATCATAGAAATATTATTGGCTAACTAGGATGACATATGTTGGAAAAACAAACAAGATAACCTGTCCACTATGTCCCTTTCTAAAATATATTAACATATCGTTATCAATTTGTGTTTTATGAAAAACATGGAGTTGGTTAAAAATAAGAAGAGCAAAATTGTCTGCTGAATGAATGAATATATATCTCAAGGACACATGCTCTACTATATTATAGCAGCCTTATTTATATTACCTAGAAGCTAGATACAATCAAGATGGCTATCAAAGAAGAATGGATACAGAAATGTGGTACATTTATACAATGGAGTACCATACAGCTATTAAAAATGATGACTACATTAGTTTTGCAGGTAAAGGGATGGAACTAAAAAATGTCATTCTGAATGAAGTATCCCAGACCCAAAAGGGCACACATAGTATGTACTCACTGATAATTAGATATTAGCTAAAAAGCTCAGAATACCCATGATACAACTCACAGACCATATGAAGCTAAAGAAGAAGGAGAACCAAAATGTGGATGCTTCAGTCCTGCTTAGAAGGGAGAACAAGGAGCCTGATATAGCTGTCTAAAGCCTCTGCCAGAGCCTGGCAAATACAGAGGCAGATGCTCATAGCCAACCATTGGACTGAGAATGGGGTACCCAACTGAGGAATTAGAGAAAGGATTGAGTTAGCTGAGGGTGTTAGCAACCCCATAGGAAAAACAATTATATGAACCAACCATAGCTCCCAGCAACAAAGCCACCAACCAAAGAGTGCATGGGTGGATTCATGACTCCTGCTACAGATGTAGCAGAGGATTGCCTTATCTGGCATCAATGGAAGGGGGAAACCCTTAGTCTTATCAAGGCTTGTTGCCCCAGAATAGGGGTATGCTAGAGGAGTGAGATAGGAGTGGGTGGTTTGGTGGGGAGCACCCTCTTAGAAACAAAGGAGAGGTTGGATGGCATGAGGGATTTACAGGGAGGAGATAAGGAAGGGAGACAGAATTTGAAATATACATGAATAAAATAATCAATTAATAAAAAAGAAATAATTAAAAAATTTCTGAGGTTTAATTTTTCATAAGTCATCTTATGTTATCATTTAAGATCAAACTACATAAATGGAAAAATGTATATAACTGAAAGTCTGTGAGGTAAAATTAATCTTAAAACAACATATTCTAAGCACACATATAGATATAGATATAGATATAGATATAGATATAGATATATATAGATATATAATATGTAATACATACATGTGTATGTATAGATATATACATACATACAAAATACATGTAGAAGGATATGATCATTGTAAGTTTTCACAAAGGAGGACACATTAGAGCTGCGTTCCCCAGCATAATTATTCCCATATAGGACCTTGGAAATGTTTAACTGAGGTAATATGCATGAATTTTTTGTTTGTGATTTCCTCCTAATAGAGTGCTCTATGCTGACCATTATTAATAAACAGGGACATGCATTGAATTGGCAAATAGCATACACACTTGGGCCTCAGGCATTTTACCTGATTATCAATGTGTTCCTACAAAACAGTGAAATGTACATAGAGGACTTTGCTTAGATGAATAAACACATCAGTTAAAATTGGCTTAAGCATCTAAAGATGACCCACACTTAGAAAGCTTGCACAGACATTGGGCACTGTCATTTGCAAAAATAATGCTTAAAATATGATAGTTTATTTTGTTGATTTCATTCTAGTACCTGAAATGCCACTTAGTTCCCCAGATTGAAAGCAGTAGTTTCAGGCATCAATTAGTTAAGTCTAAGTTGTAAAAATAGGTGCAATTCAAGGGCAGTTGAAACAATGTTCAAATTGTTCTCAGGTAAGGACAAAGATGCCCATTAAAGTTGGATATAAGAAACTCTCTGTTTGCCTACCTGGATTTAAATTTCCAGAGCCTCAGTCAGAAAATTGTAGAAAAAAAAAACACTTAAATTTGATTTATTCAAGCTTATAACCAATAGACTAAAAAGGCCAGTGATTTTTCTTTGCAATCAATTATTATGGCCCCTTCCACATGATTGACAAGTGATCTATTACTGAGCTATTTCTGCAGAGTTAATCAAAAGTTTTTATGAAAAAAAAGGCAT
The DNA here is from genome assembly GCF_011064425.1 of Rattus rattus. NCBI lineage: Eukaryota > Metazoa > Chordata > Mammalia > Rodentia > Muridae > Rattus > Rattus rattus. The sequence continues at coordinate 34,564,542 of NC_046165.1, read as the reverse complement.
GGTCGAGGTCTTTTAGTTGGAGAAATTGGTAGTAAGTGTTGAGTGAATGATGTTTGGTATTCTAAGCACCTAGAAGAGGCAGTAGGATACAACTTTATTATAGGAAAAATCTCAGCTTTCTCAGCATCAATTACTCAAAGATCTTGCTGAAGTTTCAAAGCCTTTGTTTTGTAAAGGCCTCCAAATCAAGTAACCATGCACTGCTATTTAAAGTGTGAAGGATATAAAAACACTAATGAATTCCAGTGTAGTGTTAATGCAGCTAATTGTAAAATCTATTTAAATAATCTGTTATTGTAGTGTAATTGCTTTTTTCTACATATTAAAATCAAGCATTCATACAAAAGAATTTCTATACTCTCAGGATAGATGACTGATCTTTCTGATATTTTAACCTACTATTCTGCCAGCAGTTTTGATTTTTTTTTTAAAGACTTATTTATCACTTTATTCAGACACACCAGAAGAAGGCATCAGATCCTGTTACAGATGGTTGTGAGCCACCATGTGGTTGCTGGGAATTGAACTCAGGACCTCTGGAAGAGCCGTCAGTGCTCTTAACCACTGAGCCATCTCTCCAGCCCCAGTTTTAATTTTATTACACTCATTTCAAACAAATTTAAGGAAGCAGTCACAGTAACTATTGTTTGTAGGTGTGGCCCAGGAGTCACAGGAAGTTGGCATTATATTGAATTGATATGTATATCATAGCCTTATAAAACATTTAAGAGACCTGGCCAGGGTCTGGAGAGAGGATGGAAAAGTTGATAAAAATAATGTCTTAATATATAACTAACCCATTGAAAGAGGAAAACACTGAAAAACTATTGAAAATGATATATAAATGGATTGATTATTTTGAGAGGAAACCATGAAGTAGTTAACTCTATAGATGACTAATTTATATTAAAAATCAACTTTATAAAATAAATTTCAATTATTTAATGTCTATAATTGCTATTTTAAAGAAGATTTTATTTGACTAATTGAAACTGAGAAAAGTCCTACATTATTTTAATAAAGCTTTTCTTCAAATATTGTTAAGACATAAATTTTCTCTGTTCTAATATTACTTATGTTTAGGACTGGGAATTGCTTTAGGTCATAGAGGGGTTTTCATATCAATCAGAAGATGTGTAACCTGAGGACTTGCCTGTAATCCTAATGTTTCTTTTTGGGGAGAATTATCTGTCTCCTACAATTTATTTGTGAGCCAGCATAATTGAGTTTCGGAGTTACAGTGTTTCAGTGTCAAAGGCCACTTTTGACACTGCAATGTAAACAGAGGCAGGCAGCAAGGAGCCATTGGCGATTGGGATCAGTGTTAATGGCGGCTGATGGAGTAGGTGATAAAAGCAATCAAGAAGGGCTGCTTGCTCTTGGCAGTCAATAAAAGGCACGAATTCAAACACACACACACACACACACACACACACACACACACACACACAAACACACACACACACACACACACACACCGACAGACACACTCAAACACAAATATATAGACAGACACAGACAGACACACACAAAGGCATGCTCCAGCACTTTTTTTTCTATTAGCCCTTTTTATACCCCTTGAAGCAAAGTTTTTCTATTTAACAAATAAATTACCTCACAACTACTAGTTTTTTTTCTAGAAATAATCACACCAAAACATATTCTTCAAAATAGATTTAAATCGTTACATAAAAGGAAATTGCAACAGGATCATTGATTCTGTATTTCTTATTTGAAACATATCTAACTAAACAAGTATTATCTATCTTTCCTCAGCTCATTGTAGCTGTCCAACAATAATTCTATTGGTATTGATTAACAAAGTTTAAACAGTCCAAGTCTATACCACCAAGTTTCTCCCTCTGCTTGGTTGGCAATGATCTGTACATACTAAGGAACATGTCATCTACCTAATATATAATTTTTAAGGTATTGATCAACTACTCTGGCTAATCATCTTCTGTAGTATACTCATAGTACAGTCTATTGAAAAACCACAGCAAATAAACAGATTAAAAACCTTAAAGAATGTAGGGAAAAAAGATATCACTTAACCTAAAACACACACACAAACGCAATCATGAGTAAGAACCTACAGGGCTTTTAGGTTTGTTTTGTTGTGCCCACTTGCCACACTCCCTCCAGTAGAGTCTGTGTGACTGAGCGAAAGCCTGGCACACTCACCTGAGGTGACGACTTCAAGGAAGTCAGTCTCCTGGTTGGGTTGGCTGCGCTCTCACAAGGATACTTGCTTCATGTGTTGTGACTGCCATGCTTGGAACATCTTTTCTTGCTTTCTTAATTCTACCCTGTGTACTTTTGCTCATGGCATGTTCTCCCCTACTATCCACTCATGAACAAAGAAAGATCACAGAAAGTGCAATAGAGGTAACCACTTACCCGACTTCGGATTTGGCCTTTCTGTGGGAAAATGTCACCATTTATCTTATGGAATAGGGACTTTTGACTGAACTACAGCAGTAAGAATTGCTGTACCAGAACCCCCTGTAAAGACATATAGCCCTTAAAAAAAAGTGGGGATGGTTAGACAAGAAATAATTCCAATCACTCACTCTTATGAATTTCCTTCATAGGACCCTGAATCTCTAAAAAGAGGGAGTTTCATGGCATTCCTAGGAGGTTTGTGGATGGCAGATGGCAATGGCTTATAGCAGGGTGGTTTCCCTGCAGTAAGCAGGATGGGGCCACAGCGTGCTCCTTTGATCCCTTGCCATATACAGGAAGTTATGATGAATCTGGGAATTGATGGATCAATCTCAATGGAAAAAATATAATATTATTCACTCCCATTTATGGAGAAATTGGCACAATCATGACCCTCATGGTGTTTATTATTTAAAGATAATAGAAATAGTATCATCACACAGTTATAATAGCCCCTAAGTAGAGTTAGTGTTGGAATTAAATATATTAGAAGAAATTAGAAAGAAGCCCATATTTGATTAATCTAACTTGTCAGCTTACAAAGCAAGAATATCAGATATTAACTGCTGAGCACAAGTGCTACTGAGTGGCTTGCCAACTTGGCTACCGACTCAAACATTAGAGATACATCAACTTCATATGTCCCTTTCCCAATGAAGGGTTTACTGATTTCTTAGAGTTGGGTCCAGTTTATGGATATCTAATAAGAACATTGTAAGCAGGTGATTATGAGTTTGAGCTACCAGTATTATCTGTGTCATGAGTTTTAGGTGACACAGGGCTACAGAATAAGATGTAGTCCCAAATAAAGACATGGAAAGGAAAAAAGAATTAAGAAAGAAAGAAAAACGACAGACCAAAGAAGCCAAAGAAGAAGGAAGACCAAAATCTGGATGCTTCATTCCACCTTAGAAGGGGGAACAAAATATTCATGAGAGGAAATTCAGGGACGAAGAGTGAAATAGAGACTGAAGGAAAGGCACTCCAGAGACTGAACCACCTGGGGATCCATCCTTATGCAGCCACTAAACTCGTTACTATTGTTGATGCCAAGAGGTGCTTGCTGACAGGAGTTTGATATGGATGTCTACTGAGAGGCTCTGACAGAGACTTACTGACAGAGATAAGGATCAACCGATAATCCAACTGAAAAAGGGGGCCCCAATGGAGGAGTGAGAGAAAGGACTGAAGGAGCTGAAGGGGTTTGCAACCCCATAGGAAGAACAAAAATATCAACCAACCAGACTCCTTCTCTGGAGCTCCCAGGAACTAAACCACCAACCAGAGTCCATGTGGAGGGACCAATGGCTCCATCCATTAGCATATGTAGAAAAGGATGGCACTGTCTGGCTCCAGTAGGAGAAGTAGATCTTAATCCTGTGAAGGCTCATTTCCCTAAAGGAGAGGAATGAGAGGGTGTTGAGGTGGGAGTGGGTAGAAGTGGGAGCATCTTCTTAGAAGCAGTGGGACAGGAATTGGAGGGGATGGAAGAGAAGGGAAAGGGGATAAAATTTGAAATGTAAATACATAAAATATCCAATAAAATGCAAATAAGGAAAAGAAAAGGTAAAGAATATAAAAGAAAGCAAGTAAAGAAAAACAATGAAGAAAAGAGTGAAAGAAAGAAAAGAAAGACCAAAGGGAAGGGAGGCAGAAAGAGAAGGAAGTAAGGAAAGAAAAGAATTAAATGGTGCCAAATGGAATAAAAGGATTAAACAAGCACTTAAAACTAAATTACATTGTATTGTGGAGCCTGTTTTAGAGGGGTTCTGATGCACCTAAGGGAATGATAAAATTTTTATCATCTACAACAAAAGTTAAATTGGGCCTAAATCTTTCACTAAAAGATGCAAGGAGGCCTGGGGCATTGAAAGTCCTGTCTCCTATTTTTTCAACCTTGGACATATTTTATATAATGTTTACATGGAATTTCTATTTTATAAACATTTTAGGGCCTAATAATTACTATAAATAAATGTAAAAATTGGTCTCTTCTTGGCCTTTTAGCTAAAACCATGCATAATATAGACACTCATAAGGTTACAGTGTTTATTACATTATCTTAATTTTGAAATTTTGAATCAACCTAGAGCAGTAGGAATTACACCAATGTTGGCATGGAAAAATAACATTCTTCACATTCTCGTTGGAAATGTTGAACGTGTTTCTTGCCTCTTCTGCTTGTTTTATCTTCAGTCATAAAGGCTAGATATTTAAGAGACTCAAAATTTGTGAGTACTGTAATGGATTTTGCAATCCTAAATGTGCTGAAGGAAAATAAAGACAGACACTATACCAATTGAGATAATGGTGTTACATAATTATATATAAGGTAGGCTATGTAATGAACTATTTATCCATAGTAGAATTTCCACAATTACTTCTCACTTGTGTCCATTTTTAATCAATATGAAATTGTGTGTATATACTATCTTACTATATATTTATCAAACATATCTAGAATTATATTTCAATAACAGTGAAATTTTTAAAAAATGTAGAAAATGGAATAACCTTACAGATAACAGTCAGTAATTATTAATGTAAGAGTTTCTCATGGTAAGATGTTTTCAGATACTTCATTTTCTCCAGGTCACAATGATTGGGAAGGCTTTCCCTTCCCTACTCATTATTCTTTTAGCATAATGCCACATTGATTATACATGGAGGACACATTTCACCCTGTCTTATTTATCCTAATCCATTTGTCTTTCTTTCCACAAAATTTAAGGTTACCTAAATAGCAAATGAAGGGTGACTTCAATGATCACATATGCAAACTAAACCTTTGAGCGTTCATGATTTCCTCATTTATATATACCTCTAAAATCCTTTTTACCATAAATCTCATTGTAAGTGCATATATTTTGGCAACTTGAAACTTAATTTATTAAGAATAATCTCACATAAGTCAGCTTTGTGTTTCTCTGTTTCTTTACAAGTTACAATCATGTTTTCTCCTTTCCCTTCTATCTGTTTTGTCTTTCTATGTCTGTCTCTGTTTTTATTTCTCACTTTCTCTGTATCTCTTTGCCTTTCTCTCCTCTCTCTTCTCTCTCTCTCTCTCTCTCTCTTTTCTTCTCTCTGCTTTAGTGACTGGACAGCCTTCCATTTTATCTAACTGGACTTAGATGCTTTTCTAAGCAATTAAAAGTCTATTTCATGGAAAGCATAAAGTATTTATTGTCTTACTGTCGACTACACATTATTTTCTAATGAATTCATTGCTGTCATGACTCGTATAATTTGTAGATGAGACTATAACATCTAGTAGAATGAAGTGATTGTGGCATAAAATATCATACAGTATTCATTATATTCCTTACTTTTATGTTGTATCAGTCATGTGACTGTAGAGTAGAACACATAGCAGGATTGAGAAAGTGACAGAAATACCTACCAAGGCTGACTGTATTCAAAATGTACACCATTAAAAACGGATGTGAAAAGTAGATCAATAGATGTTAAAATGGTCAAGAGTCACTTAGGGAAATGTTCAAAGTCTTTCATCATCAGGAAAATGCAAATCAGAACATCTTACACCAATGAGCATGGCTAAGATCAAACCTCAAGTGCTAGCACATATTGGCAGGGATGTAGAGCAAATGAACACTCCTCCATTGCTAGTGGGTGTGTACACTTGTACAACCACTGTGGAAATCAATCTGGAGGTTTCTCAGAAAACTGAGAAAAGTTGTACCTCAAGACCCAGCTATAGGGTTCCCAGACATATACCCAAAAGATGTCCCACTATATCTTAGGGACACTTGCTCAACTATGTTCAAACTGGAAACAACTTAGATATTCCTTACCTGAAGAATGGATAAAGATAATGTGGTACATTTATAGAATGTAACACTATTCAGCTATTACAAACCACAGCATCATGAATTTTGAAGAGAAGTGGATGGAACTTGAGATTATCATCATGAGTGATAAAACCCAGTATCAAAAGGAAATGCATGGCATGTACACTTGTAAGTGAATGTTAGCCATAAGATGCAGGATACCCACAGACCTAAAGAAGCTAAAAAAGAAGAAAGGCTCACAGGAGGATGATTGAATCTCACTTAGAATGGGGAATAAAATACTCTTAGGAGGCAGATGGGGTAAAGGGTAAAAGTAGAGGAATCTGGGGATGGGCGATGTTCAGGATTATGTGTGGAGAGTGACAAGACAGGTGGCCAAATGGTCATGAGAATGGCTTGAAGTCAGTAATCTAGCAAGGCTGTTCTCTGAGAGTCTCTTTCCCACAGCTGACTCAGAGGGATACAGGCTCCCACAAACAAACAGTGCATGGAGCTTGGGGACTCTTATGGAAGTGTTGAGGGACCAAAGGGTTTATGAATTCCACAGGAAAACCAACAGAGTCAACTAAACTGGACTCTTTGGGCTCTCAGCGGCTGAATCACCAACCTAAGAACACACACAGACTACTGCTAGGCCTGCTGCACATATGTAGAAGATGTGCAGCTCAGTCTTCCTGTGGGTCCCAAACAACTGGAGCAGGGGCTATCCCAAAAGCTGTTGCCTTTACATGGAATATGTTCTTCGAGCTGGCCTGCCTTGTCTGTCTTCAGGTGAGAAGATGTGCCAGGGTGGGTGGGACACCCAGTGAGTGGCCTCTACTCTCTCAGAAGAAAAGAGAATGAGGGATGGTAGGAGGGATTCAGAGGGGGATAAGAGGGAGAGGAGCATCTATCAGTTTGTAAGGCAAAGAAAAAGAAGAAAAAAGAAAAAAGTCAGTTAATTATTCTGTGTTAAATCATCAAAATCTGAAGTGATTATTTAGTGTACATGAATGTTATTTTAGTATATGTGAACATATATTTAACATTAAACATTCATTAAAGTGCTACAAATTCAGTAATTCTTATGCTTGACAGAAAATTTATATTCATTACATTTTATATGTTTTCAAGTATCAGTCAACATGGACATACTTATTTAAGTATGATATATGAAAATTAGTTATAAAATAAATATGTAAAGAAAAATCACAGATAAGTGTTTTGTATAAGCAACAAAATGTGCATTTATCTATGTAACACTAAAGTATTAAACACAACTGGAAATACCTTCAAATTTTATCTACTCTTTATTCCAGATGAAGAGAGTTTATTATTTTATGTTTAGCTTAAATTATTTTATTTGTTTGTTTGGTTGTCTTTTAGACTTTCCAGTAATATCTATCGTCTTTTTACAATACCTGTAAGAATTCTCAATGAACACATAATGTGTTATAAAGAAAATTCTAAAGAATAATTTTATGATCACTTTACCAAAAGTGAAATTATTAGTATAGGAGACATTTCTAAGATTTCTAATTTTTACATTGATTTTTAATTTATTATTTTATATATTATGTCCCATCCACAGTTTACCCTCCCTTCTCTCCGTCCAATCCCTTTCCCTGACTTCTTCCCTCTCCATCCACTCTTCCCTCATTTCCCTTAAGATAAATGCAGGACTGCTAGGGATATCTCTAAAATACCATATCATGTTGCAATAAGTCTAGGCACCTCTTCTCATATTAAGTATGAACAAGGCAACCCATGAGGAAAACAGTGGTCCACAAAAAGGCAAAAGCATCACAAGCAGTCCTTATTACTTCTGTTAATAATCCCAAATTAAACACCACACTACAAAACTATATACATATAGAGAACTTAGGTTAGACCCATTCAGACTCCCTGATTGTTGGTGTCAAATCTTCAATTATCAAAAAAGTGGCATCATTCAAATATAATCTAAAAACAAATAATAATAAAATTAAGAATTTAGTTTTAAAATGCATAACATGCAATGAGAACAAAGCCACACATATATTATTCTGCAATTTTAATTATGTATCCTAAATGACAGGATAAATTTAACTTTAGGAATTGTATACTATTCTTAAGTTATTAATTTCAAAATGTCCTGCATGTAATCTATTTTTCACAAGCACATATTTTTCATAATTTTATGTTTTTAAGGACTACTTTGAAGTTTTTAAAGGAATTATGGATTGTTGGAACTAGAATTCAAGTGAAATTCTTAACTGTCAAAACTAAATGATGCCCTCTTGAGAAAGTAGCAACAAATTATCTGGATATTTATGTAATACTAAAGTCTTTATTATAATCCTCTCATGGTGTATTGTGTTTTAGATATAAATTCTTATAATAAAATAAAACTTAGAGACACTATCATGTAGGTGACTTAGCCTCTTCCTTATGAGGAAATCATACCTTGACACAGTGGTATTCAGGAGATTATATTAGTGAAAAATAGGTAAAAATTGATGAAGTCATTAAATTTTCAAAAGTTATAAATTATACTGTAAAGCCTCACTGGCTGCAAATTAGCCTGTGCTGTAGCCCTCTGCTAACAATCTATAGATCATTTTATTATTCATGAATTTTGGTAATTTCAGGACACCACAGGTCATCCCATGCTCATTTATTTGCTAAACACCTTGTGCTAGTACGCCTATGCTGAAAAATTGCTACTATTTACTCCCTGTGAGACAAGCAAGCAACACAGTGCCGATTTTGGCCCCAGACATCCAGAATGCCAGGCTGCACATATATCTTGCTGTCAGTGAAATAAATGAGGCCTTAAATTGGCTGCAAAGCTTTAAGAACTGAAATTTATATGTCTAGTTATCAAACAGAAAGTTCAGAGCACCTGCCAATATGAAGCATAATTGTGACAAACTGTTACATTTTACCTTTAAACTTTTCAGTTTTAATACCACAGCTTCATTATAAAATAGGCTACAAAATGCACCAACTTTATAATACAAATCTCTAGTGACTCTACAGAGGGTATTTTCATGTGTGGCTGTAGGGCGTGCACTCTCTGGGTCTATGACTCTGTCTCTGTCTCTGTCTCTGTCTCTCTGTCTCTCTGTCTGTCTCTCTGTCTCTCTGTCTCTCTGTCTCTGTCTCTCTGTCTCTGTCTCTGTCTCTGTCTCTGTCTCTGTCTCTCTCTCTCTCTCTCTCTCTCTCTCTCTCTCTCTCTCTCTCTCTCTCTCTCTCCCCTGTGGATGAGTGGGTATGAGTATGTGTCTACCTGTGTCTGTGTGTGTTTACATGTGATGTTTTATTATTTACACCTTGAGTCGTTCATCAACAAATAAGCAGATGGATCACTTTACATAAGGAGCTAGAATATCAGAATTTAGTTGGAGTTGAAAGTCAAGTCCCAGCAGATCTGGCAACACTAGAGAGCTTTATAGCTTTGTTACAAGGTCCTCTTCAAACATCAACACAACTGAGAGTGGAGATTTTGTATTATTCTATTTAACAATCAGAGAATTTGACAGTTAAAAAGGTTTTGAATGCACTGAATGCTAACTTATACCAAAGGGATAAAGGATCATTTTTTAAAGTGTATTAAGACTCTGAGTCAGTAAGAGGCAAGGATCACCCACAGAGCTCCGTAGTTCTGGTTTCTAAGTAGGATTGTAAAATATTTATGTTAATAATTGCACCAATAGTAGCAACCACGGCGAAAACTAAATATTTAAAGCCACATTTTATGTAGTACATTAATCCATCTCTATGGCTTCATTTTTAAAGATAAAAATGCTGAGATGCAGCCATGATCTGGCATGCGTAGCTCCACACGTTGGAAAATAATTTCAGTTCTACTGCCTATATTTAAACTGTATATACGAAACTTCATTGTACAACTCCGATAATCTAAGAAAGATTAAAGTTCATACAGGTAATACCCAAGCTACATTCTTTCTTTCACTACCCCATGCTACTAGGATCATGCATATTGCACAATTTCATATATTTCTCTTTCATTGCATACTTCTTTTTTTTTTTTTTTTTTTTTTTTTTTGACAGACAACCGTAAACTCTAAGCAATCTGGCTTTTGTGCTATGTACTCTGCCAGAACTGATATGCAATGCATTATAAGGGAAGAAGTCTTCTATGCACAGGATGTGGGAAACAAGGGAAGAATGAACTAGGAAAAGCTTGTTCCACTTTGTTAGAGTTCATGATTCCTCCTTCTTTCAGAGATACTGCATAATGATAGCTACGACATATCACTCACATTCGCTTTCAGGAAATAATATATTCCATTAAATCCGCCATTCCTTTTGAAATAGTCAAGTGAGAGTTTTGTAAAATAATGCATTAGTCGTATGAGAGTTTCCTCCCTATCTATGTATTTCACAAAAGAAACCAGGGATTGTATCATATTCTGCTTATGAATTCATTCCTGGGTAGAATTCTCAAGGCAATGGAACAGATTCAGAAATTCTAAAGAAAGAACCATGTTTTAAAAATGTATGACACGTTTGCTTTGATTAATTTTTTCCAGTGCTTTCTTTCACATTTTGGCTCTCATATTGGTGATAGCCAATGATTCCTTCTGTTTTAGATAAATGTGACTTAACTGTCATATATTGTTACTTACAGATTTTCTGAGACACCCTCTCTTTTATTATATTAATCTAGAAGTTGCCTCTGCAGCTATTGTAGAAAACTGATTATTTTACATTCCAGTTTAAAGCCTTTGTTACAATTGAACTCTGTCATTTACTACTTTGAATTTTAATCTTGCCGTGTATGGAATGCAGTGAGTCATTTGCTTTTATAGCTCATGATGATACTTCTCAGCATTGAATAAACTAGCTCATGTCTATATAATCTCATTTTTTCCTTTTCAAAGTGTAGCAGTATACAATATTGAAGTATGCTCGGTTTTTATTTTTTTACATATAACACACACAAATTTGAAGCACCACTACTAAAGTAGAAGACATAAAATTTATCAAGATATTACTTTATATTTATAGTTTGTTATAAATATATAATATATTTTATAAGCAATATATTATTAATTAGCAATATGCATAAATTATATGTGTATTCATGTGATATTGAAATTGAAAATTTCCCCAATAGCTATGGACCAGTTTTATATCTTCATTGAAATTATAGAAAATTATTACAATAAAATCTTCATAGAAAATTATTTGGTGTTACAGAAAGATAAAACATGGATCAACCTTGTCCACTCTACACTAAAAATATAAGCAAGTTGTAGAAGACAAGCACAGCATTGTAATTACATTATGACCATAGGAGAGTTAAACCTAGAAACAAAACAAGAGAGTGCTTTCCAGTGACAGAAGGAGGGTAGAAATGAGAAACATCGATAACATATATAAGATTTGCAATCCTCTTACATTGTGTATCCTTTTATCATACAGTTCAAAATATATTGTGACTAGAGCTTGGGAGATTGGTTAGCAATTAGGCACATTGTCTGTTCTGATTGAAATCTCAACATCCATATGTCAAGTATGAATATTCCTTAACTCCAGTTTCAGGGATCTGATGGCACCTTGTAGCCTCTGTGGGCAACACACTTGGTGCAAGAAACACATGTATGAAGAACACCTATGTACACTTTAATAAATCTATTGTCACAGACAAGCTTTTGTGTAACTATATTAAAATGCCTAATGATAAGTATGGGTGGCTCTCTGATTCCTTTACCTAGCTTCTCATAGGACATTTTTCCCCTACAAGTTTACTTTATGCAGTCTTTATATGAGGCTTTATGTCTTGTCTTACTGCTTCTTTTGATGCATTGTTTGTTACATATCCCTGAGAGGTCTGCATATCCCTTCTCTGAAGGGAAAACATGGAGTAGTAAATATGGGGAAGAGGGGAGGTGGGGAGGGATATGTGAGTAGGGAGGGAGGGTAGACTGCAGCTAGGATGTATTTGTAAGAGAAAAGAATAAATTTTTAAAAATTAAAAATAAATAAAAATTCAAACCACAGTGCATGTTATTGAGAATATAGAGAAAGGGGTACAGTCCTCCATTGCTTGTACAATGGGATTGCAAAATTATACAACCACTCTGGAAGTCAATCTAGTGGTTTCTCAGAAAATTGGAAATATTTCTTTATGAAGACACAGCTATACAGATCCTAGACATATACCCAAAAGATGCCCTAGTGTACCACAAGAACACGTTGCACTACGTTCACAACAGCTTTATTCATAATATCCAGGAACAGGTACCAAGTTTCTCAACTGAAGTACTGACACAGAAAATGTGCTTAATTACACAATGAAATACTGTTTAGATATTAAAAACAAGGACATTATGAAGTTTGAAGGCAAATGAATGGATCTAAAAATCACCTGACTGAGATAAGCTAGATCCAAAAGGACAGGCATGGTATGGACTCACTGATAAGTATTAGTCATCAGGTACAGAATACCTAGGGTACAACTCACAGACCCAAAAGAAGCTGAATAAGAAGGAAGGCCCAAACAAGGATGCTTGAATCTCACTTAGAAGGAGGGGTACGGGGAAGGAGGAAACTGAATGTGAGAGTTCATGAGGATGAGAATGAGGATATTAGGATCAGGTTGGAAAGAGGTAAACGAAAGGGCCAGCATGCTAAAAGAATGAACAGATCTATAGCTGCAGGGGTAGCAGGAATCTCTAAAGTGCCAGACACCTGGGATTGGGAGGCTCCCAGTAGTTAATGCAGGAAACCTTAGCTGAGATGTGTAGCAGTGGGGATATAGAACTTGAAAAGGTCACCTCCCATAATCAGGCAGGACCCCAGTGGAGGAATGCGGACACCAACACAACTGACTGCAAAACTTTTGACCCAAAATTTGGCCCATCTAAAAGAAATGCAGAGACCAAGATGAAGAGAGATTGACAGAATGGCCAAAAAATAGCTGGCCCAACCTGAGACTCGTCCTGTTGGTGAACACCAATCCCTGACACTATTAATAGTACTGTTCTATGCTTGAAGTCAGGAGGCAGGCAAGGCTGACCTCTGGAATTTGCAGCCTAATATATCACTGAAACAGATAAAGATACCCACAGAAAACATTGGATGGAAGTCAAGGACTCTCATGGAGGATGTGGGGGAAGGCTGGAGGAACCGGAAGGGGATAAGAACTCCACAGGAAGAACAACAGAATCAACTAACTTGGACCCTTGAAAGCTCTTAGAGACTAAGCCACCAATCAGAGGGTATACAGCGGCTCAACCAAGGCCCACAGCCCATATATAGCAGACATGGAGCTTAGTTTTTATGCATATCCCCCAACAATTGGAGTGAGGGCTTTCTTTGGAATACAATCCCCAACACAGCTGCCTTGCCTGGTCTCAGTTGGAGAAGATTCACCTAACCCTGCAGGGACTTGGTACAGGATTGGGTGTAGGAGGTGGGAGTATTAGGGTTGAGGGATACCCAGGGGTGCCACACACTCTCAGAGAAGAAGGGGAAGGGGGTTGGGAAAGAACTCTAGGAGGAGAGGAATGAAAGGGAGTGGCAGTGATTGAGGATGTAGATAAATAAATAATTAATTAATTAAAAATAAGACAAAATTAAAAATGAGATTTTTTTCTGCATAGTAGATTTATTCATTATAAATTCCTATTTTAAGTAGCTTCTATCTGAGCTTTCTATGCTTTAGTTTCTAGAGCTCTTGCTGTTTCTTATGCTTTAACACTGCACTTATGCTCTAGTAGAAGAATATGTGGGTGTGTATACAAAATTAAATCCATTAATTTTAAAAATAAAATGAAATATAAAGCTTATGCATTTTGCATTTATCTATCTATTTCTGATTTTACATACATTTCTTTTTACTTGATTTTACTTCACAAAATCAGGAACATAAAATAAGAAAATTCTATTTGGGAGATCACTTCTTCCTGTGCCTCAAAGGTAGATAACTGCTTGTTTTGAGATTAAAGAGAATTTGGTGTTAAACTTATAGGGCAATCCTAATAGAGTTAAATAAAAAGGTTAAAAATACACAGATTCAGATAATCACTTTTTTACCAATTAAAGTACTTTTAATATATTTAAATAATTTAAAATGTATGTTTATCATATTTTTACCATATGTTTCCGGTATATGAAAATCAATCAATCCTGTTCCCCACACACAATACCTGACCATCTTCCCCTCTTTCCCTCCCTGTTCCCTTTCACACCTAGGTACCTCCCTCCCTCCCACCCCCATGAATGCTTTCTTCTCCCCTCCACCCAGTAGGATTGAGGCATCCTCATTTCGGGTCTTTGGCTTATTAACCTTCTTAATTTCTTAGGATTTTATCCTGGGTATTCTGTACATTTTTGGCCAACATCCACTTATTAGTGAGTACATACCATAAATGTCTTTTAGGGTCTGGGTTACCTCACTCATGGAGTTACCATCCATTTGTCTGCAAAACTCATGATGTCTTTTTTCTTAAAAGCAAAGTAGTATTCCGTTGTGTAAATGAACCACATTTTCTGTATCCATTCTTCTGTTGTGGAACATCTGTGTTGTTCCCAGCTTCTAGCTATCACAAATATAGCTGCTATGACCATAGTGGAGCAAGTGCCCCATGGCATGGGGGAGGGGCATCATTTGAGTATATGTCCAAGAGTGGTATAGCTGGGTCTTCAGGTATATCTATTTAAAATTCTCTAAGGAAACTCCAGATTGATTTCCAGAGTGGTTGTACCAGTTTGGAATCCCACCAGCAATGGAGGAGAGTTCCTCTTTCTCCACATGCTCCTCAATATTTGCTCCCCCCCCCTGCATTTTTGATCTTAGCCATTCTGATGGGTTTAAGGTGGAATTTAAGGGTTGTTTCCCTGATCACTAAAGACTTTGAACATTCCTTTAAGTGCTTCTCAGCCATTTGAGATTCCCCTGTTTTAAATTATCTATTTAGTTCTATATTCCAGGTTGGGGTGGATTGTTTGATCTTTCAGTGGCTAGCTTCTGGAGTTCTTTATATATTTTGGATATTAGTCTTTTATCAGATTCCGGGTTAGTGAAGATTTTTTTCCCCAACATGTTGGTTGACAATTTGTCCTATTGACCATATTGTTTGCCTACAGTAGCTTTCCAGTTCCATGAGGTCTTATTTATCATTTTTTGATCTTAGAGCCTGAACCATTGGAATTCTGTTTAGGAAATTTGTCCCTGTACCAATGAATTTAAGGCTCTTTCCCACTTTCTCTTCTATTAGACTCAGTGTATCTGGTTTTATTTGGAGGTCATTAATCCACTTGGACTTGAGCTTTGCGCAAGGTGACAAATATGGATCTATTTTCATTTTACTACATACAGACTGCCATTTAAACCAGCACCATTTATGAAAGATGCATTCTTTTTCCCATTGTGTATTTTTGACTTCTTTGTCAAAGATCAATTATCTGTAAGACTAAAACCCTGAGGTCTAGCAGAAAGAATGGAAAGAGGCAATCTCCGTAGGTCAGAGATGGGGGATCCTCCAGAATGTATCAGACACCTGAGAGGTAAGAGATGCTAAAGGCTCAAGCATCTCTAGGGACCTTAGATGATATGTGAAACAGTGGGGAGAGGAAGCTTATAGAATCCACCTACAGTAGAATTGCCATGGCATCACATGAAGGGATGGAGTTGCTATCTCCCAGTCAAAAGTTCTGACCCAGAATTGTTCCTATCTAAAAGAACTGCAGGAATACAAAAGGAGGAGAGAATGAGGGGAAGGGGGTTCAGTGACTGGTTCATCTTAGGATTCAGCTCAAGTGGAGGCTTGAAAGCCTGACTTTTATTACTGATTCTATGCTGTGCTTGCAGAGATCAATGTGGCATGGCTTGCCTCTGAAAGGCCCACCAAGGACCTGAAAGAGACAGATGCAGACATTTACACACAACCAATGGACAGACATTGCTCGCCCCTGTGGTTGAATGAGAGAAAAGCTGGAAGAAGCTGAGGAGGAGGGCTACCCTTTAAGAAGACCAGCAGTTTCAACTAACCAGGACACCTGAGATCTCTCAGACACTGAGTCACCAACCAGGCAGCATACATCAGCTAATATGAGGTTCCCAACACATATGCAGCAGAGGACTGCTGGGTCTGCATTCTGTCAGAGAACATACACTTAATCCTCAAAACTGGAGGCCCCCAGTGTATGGGGAGTCTGGTGGATGGAGGAGGTGTGGACATCCTACACTGGAACATGGAAGGAAGAAGGTATGGGGTGTGATTGTCAGAGGTATATCAGGAGGGGGATGAAAGTCTAGACTATAGAGCAATAAAAGATTAAACACTTTGTATTGGATATTTTGTTTATTTACATTTCAATATTATCTCCTTTCTTAGTTTTCCTCAAACCCCCCTTTCCCATCTTCCAGATCCCCTGCTTCTATGGTGCCACCCTACCCAGCCACTGCTGCCTTTCTACCTGGCATTCCCCACTGGGGTATCAAGCCTTCATGGGAACAAGGGCCTCTTCTCCCATTGACAAGGCCGTTTTTTGCTACATATGCAGATGGAGCCCTGAGTCCCTCTATGTGTATGCTTTGGTTGGTGGTTTAGTCCCTAGGAGATCTGGGACTCTGTTGGTTGATGTTGTTGTCCTTTCTATGTGATGCAAACTCCTTCAGCTCCTTCAGTCCTTTCTCTAACTCCTCCATTAACATCCCCATGCTCAGTACTATTGTTATCCCTGAGCATCTTCCTATGTATTTGTCACGCTCTGGCAGAGCCTATCAGAAGACAGCTATATCAGACAGCTATAAGTAAGATTAAGAAGCTATTTAATTTTAAATTATTTTATTTTAAATTTGCTAATGCAAAAACTTATACCTTTTGTTTATTCCTCATATTAAGTATAATAATTTATAAAAATTTGACATTGTTGCTAATTATTTTCAGTTTCATAATGTTATTACTCTCATTTATTGTTTTCATGTATAAAAATGTACATGAATTATAAATCAAAGAAATAATGTCATTTTATTCCATTCATACTCTTATCTTCTGGATCAGGGCTGATAGAACACATGCATATCAGCACTAAAAAGTGGTTAACTTTAAGCCTATACCAGTCACATATTTGCCGTATATTATAATTAATTTTCTTTTACAATAACTTATAATATTAACCTTTTCTTAGATGAAAAAGATTGGTTTTTTTAATTTTGGTAAAACCATATATTGTATCATTTTAAATTTTGTAACTAAATTAATATAGTTTTAGTAACTCAGTAACTTCTATATAGTTGATAAGTTAAATGACTCCATATGACTATGTCTATATGACTAATTATTTAACATAAATGGGCTTATGAATGTGTCATATGAGATATGAATGTGCAACTGAATTCTTTCAAATCAACCGGCTCATGAAAGTGCTGTATGATTATTTCAATAAACAAAAGGAAGGATCGTGACAAAAATTCATCATCTGCTTGTGATTAAATTTCTAAAAAGTTTAGGATTATATCAAATAAGTAGGAAGAATCACAATGGATTGACATTAAAGTCAGTGGTAAGATGAATGTCTTTTTTCTTTTTTACTATATACATACATATATACATATATGCAAATATATTCTCAAATATAAGTGCATATATAAGATATATGTATGTTTATATATACATATATGTATATAAAGTATATGCTTATCTGGAAATATATGCATATGTAATTTGTCTACATTACAAATATGCATTCCGGGTTATTATCAGTGAAAATGCTACAGGTTTACTAATATTGATAGGACTGTTCATGTGAGTTTCTAATAGATACCTAGGTCAATCCTACATACTTTAAGGAATACTTAGATTTGTATCAAAATATATGTCATTAATTAACATCAGGATTGACATTCTTTTCTAGAAATTCTTTATATTAGATGTCTGTTTTGGTGTGTTTGCTTATCATATCTATGTTATTGCTCAAAGTTTACTCTGCAGTCTCTGCAACTTAATACACCTCATTTTTATTATTTCTTTATGGTTCTTCCCACTGTTGCAATTCATAAAATGCATTCATTCTTACATATTCAGGGTAAAAAAAAGCAAGTAAACATAAAATGTATGTAGGCATTATTTTTTAAGCAAAAACTTCACACTAAAGTTAATGTTGAAGATTTGTGGTTTTAATAACATTATTCTATTGTATGTTGGGGTATGCAAATACAGCAGCATATAATTATTCTTGGAGTTTTTTACTGAACATCTTATGGGAAACAATGTAAGGTGTTCATTGACTATTTCATACAAAAAGAATGTAATGATGTTAAGAAACACTTCTTTATTCATGAATTGAACATAAGCAATAAATGTATGAAATATATGCGAAGGAATATATTTGTAAATGTAAAAAGACAGTAAAGGATTATAAATAAATGAATGCAAATTATTAGTCTTCACCACTCAAAATAGTACATTAAAAAGTGAAGCATTAGGAAAATAAAGTGAAGCAGAAATCTCAAATATAATTTATAGATAAATAAAAATAATGTACTATTTTTCTACACTAAATTCGAGTTTGGTGCAAGGTTACTTCCAAGAGCTGAAAGGATAAGTGAATGTATGCTCCTGTTCCTAATAGAGAACCTGTTTCAATTGATAATCTTTCAAATGAAAAATTATTTTTCTCTAAAAGTCTCAGTGTGGATACAAACCACTCCTACAAGTAGGTCTCATGTCTAGTAGTACATGTGCAATAAACTTAATGTTTTTTTTTTTGGCTCATGTTTTTAAGGGATTGATATCATTTATTTAACACATTTATACTATTCTTTACCACATGGGTAGTTACATCTTCTCAGTTTCAAACATCTGACCTCCTCAGATTCGAGTGGAGACTCTGCTCTCACACCAAACTCCCAGAGTGCTCTCGCTCTCCCTCTAGTTCTCATGTTTACTCTCCCAGTTGCTCTTGTGCTCGCTCTCATGCTCTCTCTCTCTCTCTCTCTCTCTCTCTCTCTCTCTCTCTCTCTCTTCCCCCACTCTGGAAGTCTCACAAACTTCATCTTGGCCAACAGATTTTTATTGACAGGTAATGCTTCCACACATTCCACAATAGCTTATCCCTAAATGACTGCTATTTCCCTAGTCCATTTCCTTGAAGCAGTGTAGTTATGTTATATGTGACCAAATCCCTTTGTCTCTGTAATAAAGTTAATTAAATAAACAGAGACACACAAAAAATTTTTTAAATGGATATAACAAGCAAGGTTAAAGCAGTAATAAAATGTCTTTCTACTGAAAAATGTTCATGTCCAGAAAAAAATCACTCCTGAAGCTTTTAAAAAATTTAGAAAAACTAGAACTTGCATTGCCCAAACTTTTCTAAATATGACATAAATAATAGCAAGCCTACTTTGAAAAGCCAATATGACCTCAATGGCAAAAGTAGATAAGGATAATATCACACAAAGAGCGATACAGGAAAGTCAATGGGAACTTACATAATAGCACTATATGAAATACTTGCAATTGATCATTTGTTTCTAAATTGCTACCTCTATATAGGATCTAGTGTAAGCATGGGTGTACTAGTACATCTATCGTATTCCACTTTTAATTTCTTTGGGTACCTGTGTTCAGGTTGGCATTGCATCACCTATGTAAATTACATAGGCATATTTATCATATCTGTATATGTGACCATGGGGTTTTGCTATCTTCTGGTGTCCTCCAAAATTCCTTTAGTATTTTACTATAAAATTACTTAATTTTAGTTTAGACTGAGGTAGTGTATTTTCAATGAATATAGTTGTCTTAGACACTTTGTTTACAGTGAGGTGAAGGTTGATGTACAGGATAAATACTGATATCTGTACTCTAGTTATGTAGCATTTGGCTGAAAATGTTTATCAATGTGAGTTTGCTGGAAAAGCCTTTTAGGTCTTTTCATTGAAGAAGTTATCATCCACAAAAAGGTATAAAGGAAGCAGTTCATTTCCTCTGTATATCTGTTTTATTTGTTTCTATTGACGTATGACTCTGGGAAAGATGTACAGCAATGTCTGCAGCAAGAACGAAGAGTGTTTGCTACTATGTCCTATCCAATGTTAGGAAACATGCTGGCATTTTTTCCCTTCAGTATAATGTTGATCGGTATCAGTTTAAATTATAGCCTTAACTATGTGGACATATGCACTTATATTTATGGTTTCTTCAAATTTTATATGTAAGAAAAGAGACATTGAAAATTTTGAGACCATTGTTTGTTAATCAACTGCTCCCAAACATGAGACATTCCCTGGACTGATTGATACACCTCATTCTATTCAATTGAAGAAAACAGGTTTTCTCTATCCCAGTAGATATAAATAAGAGTTCAGCTGATAATCTTTACTGGATAGGCTTACATTCACTTATTAATTCTTTCATTCATTAGTTCATTCACTTTAATATAACAAAATAAAATACATTATGGTAGCAAATTTACATAGAAGTCTAAAAAGAGTGTCCAATAGAAGGAAAAGAGTACAAGAGAAATACTTTGAGAAGAATCAAAGACACAGTGGTTCTCACAATCAGGAATTCCATAAAAACACTAAGCTGCAAGCTATAAAATATATGCACATAATCTATACAGGCCGTAAGCATGATAGTTCCAATTCTGTGAATTTGTATGAACTTTACTCATGTTGATTCAGAGAAGCTTCTTTTCTAAAAGTCCTCAATCCCCTCTGGCACTTATACTCTTCCTGCTTCCTCTTCCACAAAATAGACTAATATTGGTTATTCCATGGTTATTACTAATCACTATGATGCAATTCTACAATGAATATTACCCACTGGAACCCAAAACTGTACACTTTAAAGAGAAAAAAAACCACAGAAATCTTTAATGTTGGAGCCAAGATTTTGCTGAAGGAGATGGGAAACCCAATGAAGAATGGGATGAAGGAATGCTAGGCTTTCAATGTCTAAAATGGCAGATTATGCTATGAAGCAAAGAAAAGACATAAGGAAATGTAATTCAGGGAAAGATAATACTACATTCCAAGAAGGCTGCTGAGCTTGACAATATAGATCACATGTCTCTGACTTTAGAATCATAAAAAGTATGGGAGTTAAAAAAGTAATGAAGTATACATTTGAAGCTACTGAGACTAGTAGTGTGACTGAGGATCCTTTGCATGGAAGATCATTGAGAGCATTTAGTTAAGTTGTATAAGTGAAACCTGGATTGTGTTGTATTCTCCAAGATGTTGTCAGTGTCCAATGCCTTTCTCTGTTGTCTGCCAAGGAGAACTATAGATAGGGAGGGAAAGCACACACAGAGGGAAAGGTGTTTTAGTCAATAAAGCTAGAAGGAAAGAGGCATCAAGATCCATTGTTGCCAATGAACTAAAGCACTTGAGATTTCTCTACTGTGCTTTGGTTTTGATTGTGTTCATTATTCTCTCAAATTGTTTTCTATGTAGTGTTGAGGCCTATGGTCTTTCCCATTATTCATTTCCTCATGCCTATTGCTTTGTCCTCATTATTCTCTTCCCTTTGAGTTGTGTTCCTTAGACAATGAGTGTGGCTTCTGAGATTGCTATGAAATATAAATATTCCCACAAACTCCCTGATCCTCATGACTTTCACACTATTTTTAGACTTCCTCCGTGTCATTGCTTTGTAAATGTCTCTAGATTCTCCAAAACTCTGAGATTTGATTGAGTATAGTCTTTGCTAATGGTCTTTTCTCTTGCAGTGAGAATAATCTGTGGTGAGGGGATAATATCACACTTATTGGTGCATAAAGAACAAATATTTAGAATGTAGTTTTGTATTATTTAGTTTAGTAAAGTGATGGTTAAATGTCCTCCAAGATTCATGACTCCACTAGCCTTGGGGATCTGGCTGGGTTCCAAATACCAGACATGAATTTATTGTTGTTGTGTAAGTCTAAAGTACATTTACAGAGCTGTTAAAAAATGACTTCATAAAATATTTAGGCAAAAGAATGGAACTAGAAAATATCATCCTGAGTGAGGTAAGCCAAACAAAACTCTCTCTCTCTCTCTCTCTCTCTCTCTCTCTCTCTCTCTCTCTCTCTCTCTCTCTCCCACACACACACACACACACACACACACACACTCACACACACTAGAGTGCGATATGCACTCACTCATAAGTGGGTATTACCTCAAAACCTCAGAATACCCAAGATAAAATCCACAGACCACCTGAAGTTCAAGAAGAAAGACAACCAAAGTGTGGATGCTTCAGTCATTCTTAGAAGGAGGAAATAAAGAGACAAAATTTAGAGCAGAGACTGAAGGAAAGACCATCCAGAGCCTGACCCCCTAGGGTTCCGGTCCATATACAGCCACAAAACCCACACAATAATGCTTATGCCAAGAAGTGCA
Organism: Rattus rattus; assembly: GCF_011064425.1. NCBI lineage: Eukaryota > Metazoa > Chordata > Mammalia > Rodentia > Muridae > Rattus > Rattus rattus. Next base: position 34,541,952 of record NC_046165.1, on the reverse strand, counting down.
TGATGACAGGAGCCTGATATAACTGTCTCCTGAGAGGCTCTGCCAGAACATGACATACAAAGGCAGATGCTCGCAGCCAAGTGTGGAACTAAGAATGGGGTCCCCAATGGAGGATTTAAAAAAGCAAGGACTGAAGGAGCTGAATAAAGTATTGAAGGAGCTAAAGGGGTTTTCAACCCCATAAGAACAACAATCACAGCTCCCAGGGACTAAACCACCAATCAAAGTGTACACATGGATAGACCCAGGGCTCCAGCTGCATATGTAGCAGATCATGGCCTTGTTAGACACCAAAGGGAGGAGAAGCCCTTTTTCCTGCCAAGGCTGGACCCCCAATGTAGGGGGATGTCAGGGCAGGATGGCGGGACAGGGTAGATGGATGGGTAGGTTAATGCCCTCATAGAAGAAGGGAGAGAAGAGATTGGGTATGGAGTTTTTGGAGGAGAAACAGTGAAAGAAAATGTAAATAAGTAAAAAAAATTCAATAATAAAAAATGGGGTACAGAGCTAAACAAAATTTCTAACCTGAGGACTATTCAATGGCTGACAAGCACCTAAAAAATATTCAACATCCTTAGTTATCAGGGAAATTCAAATCAATAAAACCCTGAGATTCTATTTCATATCCAACAAAGTTTCTAAGATCAAAATCTCAGGTAACTGCAGATGTAGAGAAAGAGAAAAATACTTCTCCATTAATGATGGAATTGCAAGCTGGTACAACCACTTTAGAAATCAATCTAGCAATTACTCAGAAAATTGGAAACAGTGTTACCTGCAGATCCAGCTATACCACTATTGGGTATATAATCAAACAATACTTTGATATTTAACAAGGATACATGCTCCTATATGTTCATAGCAGTCTTATTTATAATGGCCAGAAACTGAAAGCAATCCAGATGTTCCTCAATGAAGGAATGAATATAGAAAATATGGTACATTTACACAATGGAATATGGCACAACTGTGAACAAAGGTGACTTCATGAAATTTGCAGGTAAATTAATGGAAGTTGATAATATCATCCTGAGTGGGTTAACCTAAACCAAAAAGGACATACCTGGTATGTGTTTATTCATCAATGAATAATAGTGCAAAAGCTCAGAACTCACATGATTGAAATTACACATCATATAAACATTAACAATAAGGAAGGACAAAGTTTGGATGCTTCAATCACACTTACAAGGGGGGAAAATAATCATGGTACACACAGAAAGCATATGACATGTGTGGGAAAGGGGAGGATAAAAGGAAGGATCATGCATGGGAAGAGAAACTAGAGAAATCCAGAGGGCCAGAAGAATGAATACAGATATGTAGTAGGAGTAGGGAGACCCAGGGCAACCACTGAAATATCCCAAATGTCAGGGGTTCGAGAGTCTCCCAAAACATAATGAGGAGAACTTTAGCGGAAGTTCTTCAGGAAGAGAGAACCTAAAGAAACCACCTCCAGAGATAGCCATGGCATCCAGTTGAGGGATGGGGCCATCCACCCAACTGAAAATCTTTAACCCAGAATTGTTCCTGTCTAAAGGAAACACAGGGACAAAAAAATGGAATAGAGACAGAATGAAAGGCCATGCAGAGATCACCTTAACTTAGAATCTATCCAATACACAGACAACAAAAATGGACATGCTTGCTGATGCCAAGAAGTACTTGCAAACAGGATCCTGGTATAGCTGTCGTCAGATGAGTTTTGCCAGCATCTGACTAACATAGATGCTTGTACTCATAGTCAACCATTATTATGAGCCCAGTGATTCGGATTGAAAAGTTTGGGGAAAAGCTGAAGGAGATAAAGGGGATTGCAACCCTATAGGAAGAAAAACAGTATCAATTTACCGGATATTTCAGATTTCCCAGGAACTAAACCACCAACCAAAGAGTATAGATAGTTGGTCCGTGGCTTCAGATACATGTAGCAGAGATCTGCCTTACTTAGCTTCAGTGGGAGGAGAGGTGTTTGGTTCTGTGGAGGTTTGTTATACCAGAGAAGTGGGATGCTTGAAGAGTGAGGTGGGAGTGTGTGAGTTGGGGAGCACCCTCTTAGAAGCAAAGGAGTTGGGGGATGGGGTGTGGGGACTTGTGTAAGGGAGACCTGGAAGTTGAGCATTTGGAATGTAAATAAATAAATAAATTCATAATAATAAAAATAAATAAAATTTTCAATTAACATAGATGGTAAAACCAAGATATTCCATGACAAAACCAAATTTATGCAATATCTTTCTACAAATCCAGCCCTATGAATGATAATGGATGGAAAACTCCAATACAAGGAGATAAACTATACCATACAGAAAACAAGAATATAATTTCCTTGCAAGGAAACCAAAAGAGAGACAAACAAACATAATTCCACTTCTAACAAGAAAAATAACAGGAAGCAAAAATCACTATTACTTAATATCTCTTAACATTAACAGACTCAATTACCCAATAAAAAGACATAGACTAACAGATGAGATACAGAAAGAGGACCCAGCATATTGCTACATGCAGGAAACACACCACAGAGACAAAGACAGACCCTACCTCAGAATAAATGGCTGGAAAAACATTTTCCAAGCAAATGGCATGAAGAAACAAGCTGGATTGCCATTCTAATATCAAAAAAATTGACTTTCAACCAAGATTCATTAAAAAATATAAAGAAGGACACTTCATATTCATCAAAGGAAAAAAATCCACCAAGATGAACTGTCAATCCTAAATATCTATGCTCCAAATGCAAGGGCACCTACGTTCTTAAAAGAAACCTTACTTAAGCTCAAAGCACACATTGCACCTCTCACAATAATAATAGGGGATTTCAAAACCCCAATCTCATCATTGGACAGATCATAGAAACAGAAATTAAACAGAGATGTAGAGAAACTAAAAGAGTTTATGAACCAATCAGAATTTACAGATATTTATAGAACATTCCATCCTAAAACAAAAGGATACACCTTCTTCTCAGCACCTCATGGAACCTTCTCCAAAATTGACCATTGACAAAACAGGCCTTAACAGATACAGGAAGTTAGAAATAATCCCACGCATCCTATCAGATCACCACACATTAAGACTGGTCTTCAGTAACAACAATGATAATGACAGAAAGCCCACATATACATGGAAGTTGAACAATGCTCTACTCAATGACAACTCGGTCAAGGAAGAAATAAAAAACTAAATTAAAGACTTCTTAGAAATTAATGAAAATGAAGATACAGCATTCGTAAACTTATGGGACACAATGAATACATTACTAAGAGGAAAACTCAGCTCTGAGTGCCTGCAAAAAGAAATAGGAGAGAGCATATATCAGCTGCTTGATAGCACAGCTTAAAGCTCTAGAACAAAAAGAAATAAATAAACCCAAGAGGAGTAGAAGGCAGGAAATAATCAAATTCAGAGCTGAAATCAAACAAGTAGAAATGAAAAGGACTATACAAAGAATCAACAAATCAGCAGCAGCTTTTTCTTTGAGAAAATCATCAACACCCTTAGGCAGAGTAACCAGAGGTCACAGACAGTGTATCCAAATTAAGAAAATCAGAAATGAAAAAGGAGACATAACAACAGAATCTGAAGAAATTAAAAAAATCATGAGATCCTACTACGAAAGCAAATATTCATCAAAACTGGAAAATCTGGAGGAAGTGGACAATTTTCTAGACAGATAACAGGTACCAAAGTTAAATCAGGAACAAATAAATCATCTAAACAACCCCATAACTCCTAAAGAAATAGAAGCAGTTACTAAAAGTCTCCCAACCGAAAAAAAAATCCAGGTCCAGATGGTTTCAGTGCAGAATTCTATCAGACCTTCTTGGAAGAACTCATACCAATACTTTCCAAACTATTCCACAAAATTGAAACAGATGGAGCACTAACAAATTTCTTCTATGAAGTCACAATTACTCTTATACCAAAACTACACAAAGACCCAACAAAGAAAGAGAACTTTAGACAAATTTCCCTTAAGAATATCGACACAAAAATACTCAATAAAGTCTTGCAAACTGAATCCAAGAACACATCAAAATGATCATCCATCATGATCAAGTAAACTTCATCCCAGGGATGCAGGGATGGCTTAATATTCAAAAATCCATCAATATAATCCACTGTATAATCAACCTGTAAGATAAGAACCACATGGTCATTTCATTAGATGCTGAGAAAGCATTTGACAAAATTCAACACCCCTTCATGATAAAAGTCCTGGAAATGTCAGGAATTCAAGGCCCATATCTAAACATAGTAAAAGCAATATACAGCAAACCCGTAGTTAACATCAAACTAAATGGAGAGAAACTGGAAGAAATTCCACTAAATCAGGAACGAGACAAGGCTGCCCACTATCTCCCTAATTATTCAATATAATACTTGAAGTCTTTGCCAGAGTAACCAGACAGTGAAAGGAAGTCAAAGGGATAAAAATTGAAAGGGAAAAAAATCAAAATATCACTATTTGAAGATGATAGGATAGTGTATTTAAGCGACCCCAAAAGTTCCACCAGAGAACTTCTTAACCTGATAAACAATTCAGCAAAGTGTCAGGGTATAAAATTAACTCAAACAAATCAGTACCTTTCCTCTACTCAAAGGATAGACAGCCTGAGAAGGATATTAAGGAAATGACACCCTTCACAATAGTCTCAAATACCATAAAATATCTTAGTGTGACTTTAACCAACAAGTGAAAGATCTGTATGATAAGAAATTCAAATCTCTGAAGAAAGAAATTGAGGAAGAAATCAGAAGATTAAAGATGCTCCATGCTCATGGATTGGCAGGATTCATATAGTAAAGATGGTGATTTTGCAAAAAGCAATCTACAGATTCAATGCAATTCCCATCAAAATTCCTCCTCAATTATTTATAGAGATAGAAAGAGCAATTTAAAAATTCACTTGAAATAACAAAAAAAAAGATAGCTAACACTACACTCAACAATAAAAGAACATCTGGGGGAATCACCATACCTGAATTCAAGCAGTATTACAGAGCAACAGTCATAAAAACTGTATGGTATTGGTACAGAGACAGGCAGGTAGATCAGTGGAACAGAATTGAAGACCCAGAAATGAACCCATACACCTATAGCACCTTGATATTTGACAAAGGAGCTAAAACCATCCAACAGAAGAAAGATATCATTTTCAACAAATGGTGCTGGTTCAACTGGAGGTCAGCATGTAGAAGAATGCAAATTGATCCATTCTTATCACCATGTACAAAGCTTAAGTCAAAGTAGATCAAGGATTTCCACATCAAACCGGATACACTCAAACTAATAGAAGAAAAAGTGGGGAAGAGTCTTAAACCCATGGGCACTGGGGAAAATTTCCTGAACAAAACACCAATGGCTTATGCTCTAAGATCAAGAATCGACAAATGGGACCTCATAAAACTGCACAACTTTTGTAAAGCAAAAGGCATTGTCATTAGGACAAACGGGAACCAACAGATTGGGAAAAGATCTTTACCAATCCTACATCTGATACAGGGCTAATACCCAAAATATACAAAGAACTCAAGAAGTTATACTTCAGAGAGCTGAATCACCCTATTAAAAATGGGGTACAGAGCTAAACAAAACATTCTCAGCTAAGGATTATCAAATGGCCAAAAAACACCTAAAGAAATGTTCAACATCCTTACTCATCAGGGAAACGCAAACAAAACAAAACTAAGATTCCATCTTACACCAGTCAGAATGGCTAAGATACAAACTCAGGTGACAGCAGATGCTGGCCTGGATGTGGAGAAAGAGGAACACTCCTCCGTTTTTAGTGGGATTGCAAACTGGTACAACCACTCTGGAAATCAGTCTGGAGGTTCCTCAGAAAATTAGATATTACGCTACCTGAGGACCCAGCTATACCTCTCTTGGGCATACACTCAAAAGATGCCCCAACATATAACAAAGACACATGCTCCACTATGTTCATAGCAGTCTTATTTATAATAGCCAGAAGCTGGAAAGAACTCAGATGCCCTTCAACAGAGGAATGGATTAAAAAAATATGGTACATCTACACAATGGAATATTACTCAGCTATCAAAAACAATGACTTCATGAAATTCACAGACAAATGGAATGAACTAGAAAATATCATCCTGAATCAATCACAGAAAAACACACTTGATATGCACTCATTGATAAGTGGATATTAGCCAAAAAGCTCAAATTACCCAAGATACAACCTACTGACCACAGGAAGCTCAAGAAGAAGGATGACCAAAATGCAGATGTTCTCACTCCTTCTCATAAAGGGGGAAAATATTCATAGGAAGGGATATGGAAGCAAAGTTTAGAGCAACAACTCAAGAAATGACCATTCAGAACCTGACACACATGTGGCCCATATATATACAGTCACCAAAATGAGATAAGAAAGATGAAGTTAAAAACATGCATGCAGAAAAGGACTGCACATAGATCTCTCCTGAGAGACACATACAGAGCATGTCCAATACAGAGGTCAAACCACCAAACTGAAAATAGGACCCCTTGGGGGAATTAGAGGAAATATTGAAAGAGTTGAAGGAGCTTGCAACCCCATAAAAAGAATGCCAACCAACCAGAGCTTCCAGGGACTAAACCACTACCAAAAGACTATACATGGACTGACCCAGGCCTCCAACTACCTATGTAGCAGAAAATAGCCTTGTTGGGACAGCAGTGGAAAGAAAGCCCGTGGTTTTGCCAAGTTGGTCCCCTGTGCAGGGAATATAAGGAGGGCAGGAGAGGGGATGTATAGGGGAATACCCGTTATGATGGAGGGGGGAGGAAGGGAATTGGGAGCTTATGAAACGTGGAAACTGTGGGAATAACCTTTGAAATGTAAGTATATATATATATATATATAATTTAAAAATTTTTCTATAGAAAAATTTAAAAAATGTCTGCTGCAAAAACCTTTTTTCATATGGGTTTTATGAAATTCTTCAAATTATATTATTAATATATTAACTAGTAAAAGGAAAACACATGTGTTAGCTTTTTATAAGATATGCAAAAATAAAATTTTATCCGTGAAAATGAAGAGCATTGCTAGTGTGTTCCAAAAAGGGTGGACCATTGACGATGTGAACACTTGTCAGTACTAAATGGCTACAATATTCATTCTCATTATTTCAATGTCATTTCTCCAACACATGTATGTTGGTACCTCAGAGCTACAGGAAAAAGAAGGACACATCTTTTATCTGTTTCCTATTTTGTCTTTTTCTGAGGATGCAAGGCAAATCGATAATGACTGATATGATAATATACATCGTTAGTCTTTAAAAATTATACTAGTATTGGCCTTAACTTCAGACATCAAGCAGAGTCTTGAACTAAACAATTATCCACGACACAGAATACATACCAGAAAATTAATTGCTGTTAAATTACAGGAAAATTATTCCAGATAATGTCTGTAGAAACATGGGAATGGTAAGGAAAAAGTCACAAGGCAAACCTACAAAATCTGTGTCCCATTGCCAACAGTGGTATCCCTTCTTAAACAGAACAAACACTTCACCATCTGCACAAATATGCTTCTAAAGCAATCTTACCTAGTCTTTGAAATTAGCTACTGCAAGTCTGACATAATGACTACACAGTGGGAGCAATGAAGGTTCCACCCAGGCTAAGTTCCATTGTCAATGTTATCATTATTACTTTCATTACGGTACAATGCTTTAACTTCCTAGGAAGGTAAATGGATGGAAGGGTGAGCTTCCAATATGAAGAACAAAAGCAGCTGGTATTAAGGGCCAGAGTTTCATACTCAAGGAAACATCTGTGTGTTTTCTCTGGCCAGAAAGTTCTCATATATCTGAGCATTGTAAAGATATAAATATAAATATAAGACACGTGTTTTTGTTGAAATTGTACAGAGATGATTTTATGGGATAGATTCACTTTTACATTACAATATCATCGAGAAATTTTCAGCTCAAATGACGCAACTTCATTATAACTACATATGTGTATATTTTTAGATAAATAAAAAATTAATAATCTCAGGAAAATGCAGATAAAAAGAGTGGAGCAGAAACTGAAGGAAAGGATATACAGAGACTGTCCTACCTTGGGATCCATCCCATCTACAGAACCAAACCCAGACACTGTTGCTGATGCCAAGAACTGCTTACTAACAGGAACCCAGTAAAGCTGTTACCTGAGAGGCTCTACTAGAACTGGACCAATACAAATGAGGATATTTGTCTGATATAGACAAATATCAGACTGAGCCTGGGGACCTCAATGGAGAACTTAGTTCAAGGACTGAAGGAGCTGAAGAGGCTTGCAACCCTATACGAAGAACAACAATATCAACCAACCACACCTCTGAGATCTCCCAGAGTCCAAACCACCAACCAAAGAGTACATTTTATTTGGGACCCATGGCTCCAGATGGATATGAGCACAGGATGGCCTTATCTAGCATCACTGTGAGGGCAGCCCCTTGGTTCTGTAGAGGCTTGATGACCCAGGCTAGGGTGCTGAGGCAGGAGTAAGTAGGTGGTTGGGGGAGTGCCCCCATAGCGGAAGGGTGTAGGGGGCTTGTGGAGGAGAAACTGGAAAAGGGATAACATTTGAAATGTAAATAATAAAATAACCAAGAAAAATGAAAAAAAATGCCCATAATATTCAATTACCTATAATTAAATAAAAAATCAAAGATATTATAACAAATAGCATAAATTTAAAAATACTCAACGAAGGAAATACAGAGACAAAGTGTGGAGTAGAGACCGAAGAAAAGTCCATCCTGAGATTGCCACACCTGGGGATCCATACTATATACAGATATCAAAATCGGACACTACTGTGGATTGCTAAGAAGTGCTTGCAAACAGGAGCCTGATAGCTATCTGCTGAGAGGCTTTGCCAGAACCTGACAAAAACAGAAGCAGAGGCTCACAGTCAGCCATTAGACTGAGTATGGGATCCCGAATGGTGGAGTTAAAGAAAGGACTGAAGGAGCTGAAGGGGTTTGCAACTCCATAGGAAGAACAATATCAAATAACCAGACCCCTCAGAGCTCTCAGAGACTAAACCACCAAATAAAGAGTACACATGAAAGGACCCATGGTTCTAGCTGCATATGTAGCAGAGGATGGCCTTAGAGGACATCAATGGAAGGTAGAGGCCCTTGGTCCTGGGAAGGCTCAATGCCCCTGTATAGGTAAATGGCAGGAATCTTCTGTGGGATTGTATCTCTTGGAGATGATGAAGGCACTTCTTCCATCATGACTCAGCAATGTGGCTGCCTAAATAAATCCTGAACAAATACCATGTCAATATACATACTTACATTAAAGATATATAGATCTTTAATGTATGTATGTGTGTATGTGTGTATGTGTGTGTGTGTGTCTCTGTGTGTGTGTGTGTGTGTGTGTGTATGTGTGTGTATGTGTTTGGTGTGTCCAGAGTTTAACACGTGCAAGCTTCAAATCCCAAGGAAGGGCATATGGAAAAGGAAAAAAAAATGGCTTGGCCCAAGAGGTTCATTTCACACACTCTGGCCATGGGACAACTCAAACAACCATTATGTATACATCTATTTTTTCATAGCTGACAATACTTGGAACCAAATATCCACCAAGTTCTTTTTAAACTTTGATAATCATCTAACTATTGTTTGTTGGAAGATTGTTGTCAGAATGAAGTTTCCACTGGATGAGAACATCTAGACATTAGCTGGTACACCCAGATCAGACCCTTGTGTTGACACAATAGAATTTACCATTATTAACAGAGGAGCAGTGATCTATTCTCCTTTTACAATACTCAGAGACAAAGAAAAGTGAACCAAAGCCGAACATTCTTTTTCTGAATCTGGGTGAAATTGTATTATACAAAAAGTGAAAATAAAACTTTCCAATAGCAAAGCCAAAAATGCAAATATAAGGCAAAAGTGAACTGAACATTTCCTTGTGAAAGGCCAGAGTTTCTGCATGAATATTCCCTGCAGGTCTTTGCCATGTGAAGACACAATTCCATAGACCAGATTAGGAGAGGCGTCTGCATTTTACTTGTTCACCTTTCTAGGCATTTGTCCACCGACATATGTAAGTGTGTATGTATGTATATATGTATGTATGCATATATGTATGTATACACATATAATGTATATGTATAAGCATAATATAATATATTGCTATATATGTACAATGTAATATATGTTATATACATGCAAATGTACATCTATATTCCTTCTTGTGTATAAATATATATATATATATGTACATACATGTGTATAAATGTGTATGTGAATATGTTTTTACAAACATGAATTTAAAAATATTTATATGTGTTTGTATAACAACAATAATTCAAGAAAATAGATGGAATTTGAGAAGGAGTAGGAATTACATGGAAGGAATGGGGGGACAGAAAGCAAAGGGAAAATAATATAATTATAGTTAAATTCAATAAAAGAAATGAAAACAAGGATTCTTTTTAAATATTTTGTATTTTGATGTAAGTGGCATTATTCATCTAAGAAAAATATATTGGTCATCCTTTGAAGAGCAATTATGACTAGAATAGGCAATGAAAGGAACATGAACAATGGTTTAATAATTAAAAAACAACCCAACGACAATCTGGGTTCTAAGTGTACATCATAAGCATAATATAATGAATTGCTGTGTATATGTACAATGTAATATTATGTCTTCTAAGTGTACATCATCAGTGAAAGAAAAATTAAGAAAATGTAAGTTATACATAACATTATACCCCCACCTTAGGTGAAATGAATGTTAGTTTTGTATAATTTTGTAGAAAAGGTTATAGGGATCACACTGTTCTTTTCTTCATATCTTCATTTGTCAATACCTGCAGTTCTCATCCTAAATTATGTAGCATTCAATGACATGCTACTTGCTAACTTTAGTCCAGTGGCTTATCCAAAGCTTCAACCTCCTGGGTGTTAATCTATCAGTGGGAACAGTTCCAACCATAATTTTCTCAGTCTTGATCATGACTCACTCATATGGCCCAGTGAAACAAATTGAAATGTTCTTATAGCATTGATCTGACTTCTGGGCCTTTGTAAATCTTACTTCTCTAATTAGCCTTTAAAAGGAAATTGCAATATATAGATTCATGGAAAAGCGTAAGAACAAGAGAAATGTTTTTAACAGTTTCAGGGAGAATTTGTAACTGCCAGTGTGTTGGAGTTCAACTTAAACTGTGATTGTCTCTGTTAAAATAAATATCTCAGAAAATATACTCCATGATTTGATCCTATGCACAAGAATAAAATGAAAAAAAAGGAAATGAAAAAAATCATTACATTTTTATGTTGCAATGTTGAACATTTCAATGCTCCAGTCTCATATATCTATAATTATACTATGTGTTCTAACCTGGGCTCATTTATCCAAATTCAACAGATTTTCAAATTGTCTCAATTATCTAGAAACTATATTTTGCTGAATATTTTTTTCTACCAAACAATGTGTATTTTAAGTGATGATAATCCTATATATGACAGTCAAGTAGCTTTTCCCTCATGTTCTTTTTTTTTTTTTTCTTTTTTCTTTTTTTTGGAGCTGGGGACCGAACCCAGGGCCTTGTGCTCGCTAGGCAAGCACTCTATCGCTGAGCTAAATCCCCAACCCCTCCCTCATGTTCTTGAAAAGTAGTAAATTATTTTTAAAATGTTTTATAAAGTCAATATTTTAAAATATATGTGGATATATATATATATCAATGAATTAAAGTTAATTTAGCTTTAATTATCCCCCAAAATTCAAATTACATTCAGATATTTATTTTTTTAATTCATAAAAACAAAATATCCATGGGTGTGACAATAATAATCTCTTTAGGGACAGGGTTCACATAGCACTCTTTGCCTTTGAACTAGCTCTGTATACCTACATGGCTCTGAACTCACAGAGAGATATACTGCAAGCTGAGTGCAGGAATTAAGGGCATATACAGATGATGTAGTACAATTTTACTTAACATTTTTGGAGCATAGCATTTGGTTGGCCCTGTTATCATCTATTTCATGGATAAGTCCCTATTCCAATGAAAATATATACTACCCAAGAGAATTCCACTTACGTTCATTTTTGCTGCTATTTTTCTGTTTTGTTGCTCTGTTTATACAGTGGCTAACATGGGAAGCAGTACCTCCTCAGAGCAGGAAATTGCTCCATTCTAGAGCTGCGAGAAATGTATGAAGCAGAGAGCAGAAGAGATTAAGTAGTCATTCTGTTAGAGAACTAAATGTGTTGGAGAGAAAGAAGCAAGACAGGAATAAGATCACAATTAGTGGAGAAAAGGGAATTACAAACTGTATATAAAACTCTACATGTAGAAAATATTTTCTGAAAGAAAAGGCCTAAAATTAATACTAAGCAAAAAAGCATAGGGCATAAGATTATTTTGTAGGGAAGGTATTAGGCAAATGATAAAACCTGCATGATGTGCCTCAGATACAAAATGTTTGTAATATTCAAGGATCATGAAGACGATCAAGTATGCAACTGGGCAGAAAGTGAGAGAAAGAAATAGACAAGGAAAAAATATTGTCATGACTGTATTAGTGGCGTTGATTGTGTGGTGGTGTCCTTTGACAAACTAAAAATCAAACACGATGGATATATTTGGTTATCCTTAGGTATACATTTCCATAACAGAACGTCATCATTTGTAGGTTTTTATGTCTTGGTGAAATATCACATGAATCCAGCAACTTATGTTGACTTTGAAGTAGTCTTTTCTATTCAGACACTAATTGCACAGAATCATAACTGATAGCAAGAGTTAGGGGGTTGCTCAATGGCTCTCTCTTTTAAAATACTGAACTTTAATCCCCACGGTACTTATAAAAGAAGAACAATTTGGTTCTTTGACTTGTTAAAGTAAAAGCTCATATCCTTTGATTTAGTGACAAGTGGGGTAACGAGTGGCTCATCACATTTGATCTGCTGAGTGATAAAGAGGGGAACTTCAATGTGAACATCACACAGACCTCTTGCCATGCAAGCTTTTGTTCCATGTGGCTGCCGCTTTGAGCTCTTAAAAGCATTTCCTTCACGTTACTCTCTGAAGTTGGTTGCTTTACTGAAAAGGGTTCCTCGTTGTCCAGGAATTTCACAACTGCTGTAAATTAGGTGACAGCTTAACGGTGGCTTTCTTTGAAAACATGATCTTGCTTTTATTTTTCTAATCTTGAATATCCAGAATCTAAAAATAACACCAGTGTACTCTGACACATCGCAAAATAGAAAAGATTGAAATGTCCAGCGTGAAATCAACAAGTCTATTTCAACTATAAAATTGCACATATGTACTTATGATTTATACATATGAACACATGCATAAAAATTAACTAAAAATATCACCTGAGTGAGGTAACCCAATCACAAAGAAACAAACATTGTATGCACTCACTGATAAGTTAGCCCAAAAGCTCGAATTACGCAAGATACAATCCACAGACAACATGAAGCTCAAGAAGGAGGACCAAAGAGCAGATGCTTCAGTCCTTATTAAAAGAGGAAGAAAAATACTCATAGGAGGGGATATGGAGGCAAAATTCGGAGCAGAGACTGAAGGAATGGCCATTCAGAGCCTGCCCCACCTGGGGATCCAGCCCACATACATACAGCCACCAAACCCAGACAATATTGCTCATGACAAGAATTGCATGCACACAGAAAACTGATATAGTTGTCTCCGGAAAGACTCAGTCAGAGCTAGACAAATACAGAGGCGAATGCTAGCAGCAAAACATTGAACTGGGAACAGGGTCCCCATTGGAGGAATTAGAGAAAGGATTCAAGGAGTGGAAGGGTTGTAATGCATAAGAACAACAATGCCAAACAACCGTAGCTCCCAAGGACTAAAGCACTACCCAAAGACTACACATGGGCAGACACATGGCTCCAGCTGCATATGTAACAAAGAAAGGCCTTGTTGGGTACCAATGGAAGGAGAAGCCCTTGTTCCTGCTAAGGCTGGACCGCCCCAGTTTAGAGGAATATCAGGGTGGAGGAGGAGGGAACAGGGGTGTTTGGGGAAGGGAAACACCCTTATAAAAGAAAGGGAGGAGGATGGGATAGGTGGCTTATGGCCAGGGAAACCAGGAAAAGGAATAACATTAGGAATGTAAATAAAAATATCCCATTAAAAACATTCACTACTAAATATTGTACATTTTACCTTTATTGTTTTACTTTATGTTGATGCTTACTATGTTCTCATGTCCTCATTTTCTATTTTCTATATTGTTGTGTGTGAGCTGAGTAATTCTTACTTACAGTATTTATTTATATATTTTTATGAGTGGTAAATTTTGGGGTAAACTGTTCAGGACTGACATACTATTTCTTCACAAGTAGACAGATTTTACCTGCCTTTCCGTCTCTTCAGTTTCTTCTAACTATGGAAGAATTTGCTTCACTATGATCTTCTGAATTCTGAGGATTCCATGGAGAATCATGTGAGAATTTTAATTTTAGCTGTTTTTATTTTCACAAATTTTGTTTCCTCCTGATGAATGCTTTGGATGCTCTCTAGTGTTATTATCTCTGTGAATTTCTTTGTTCACATATGTGATGAAAGAGCACTTATGTTCTATCTGACAACCTTAGGACACTATAAAATAATGCAGATAGGATGTAAAATAGTCAATAACATGGTATGTGAAAGCTCAAGCATTTTTTGAGAAATATATTAGGAACATATATTCTATCCTATATTCTAAGGTTTTATATTTTAGGAAGTTAACTTTTAAAATAGTTCAATAAAAGTTGTTAAAAGATACTTGTAAAAATAATATAATTTAAATCATTTTGTTAGTTGTATCTTCTTGGCTGTCAGAAGTTCTCTCAATTAAATACTTCATTTTTGTATAAATGAACACTTTTTTTCTTTCTATTATTCTTTTCTCATACATCGCAACCTGACCCCAGGTTTTCCGCCCTCCTCTCCTTCCGGTTCCTCCCTGTATTCACCCTCTCCTCCAAATCCACTCCTCAAAAACCAAAATTAACAAATAAAAACAAGAGCTGGCCTTCCAGGAATAGACACATAAGACCATGGACAAACAAGTTATAATAAGACTAGACACAAACACCCCTATCAAGGATGGACTAAGCAGTAGGAGTAAAAGGTCCCAACAACAGACAAAAGAGTCAGAGATACCACTCACTGCCAGTGTTAGGGTCCCACAAGAACATCAAGCTATACACACATAAGGTATATGCAGAGACCATCCCTCATACCCATTAAAGGTCCTTCTTTGTCACTTCAGTCTATGGGAGCCCCTGTGATTCCTGCCTAGTTAAAACTGAGAGTCATGACCTTTAAATATACCATATCAAGAACACCTAGAATCCTCCCCCTGTGTTTTCGGGGTTCCCCTGTCTCTGTCTTGTGTTTGGCTTTGTGTCTCTGCATCTACTCCCTACCTTTGCTGGATGTCCCTCTGTCTGAAGACCACTGTATCACAGACCTATCTACATATATATAGAATATCATTGGGAGAGATAAATACCTTGTATGAAGAGAGAAAACTTGATGTATTTTTCCTTTTATAATATATATATTATAAATACATATATATTATAAGTATATATAATGCTATTCACTACAGCCTTTTAGAAATATTTTTGAAAGATTGCTTGAATATTTTTATAGGTAAAATGCAAGTTTAAACCATGAATGTAATTTAAGGCGCAAACAAAAAAATTACAAACTTTCCTAGCACATTCTTTTTTACTATTACCCCCAAGGACAAGTGTATTATTTTCTCTATCCTTGAATGTGCAGTGCACAATGTTTGACATTAGGATACCAGGAGAAACAGGGCATGATACCTTGAAAAGTGTGGACTTTTTAAGAGAAAATAAGTAAAAGTACAGATAAAGAAAAAGATGGGAAGGAAAACGTAGAGGTGGAGATCAGAGCAGAAGAAAATGACATGTAGGAGGAACAACATGTAAAAAGCTGACACATGAAATCACAATATCAACGTTCTGAAATCAGCTGCATGATTTATTCAACAGTACATGTGGCATGATTATAAAATTTGAGGTGTCACAGACATGACTATCCCAAAGGACTATTTTCTCTAGTGATTTGATCGAGGATTTATGTTTATATTTGTTGTTTGCTTTAATACTTTTTTTAGATACCAGAATTTCAACATTATTGACACGATTTCTTCTGCTATATTTTTACATAGGGAGCAATCAAAGAGGACTAGGATTTATCCAGACATATTTGAGTTTTGAGGACTTTTAAATGTATGCATTTATTTTTAATTAAATATACTTATTTATGCCAAACTAATTTGTCAAGATAAAATATTAAATATATGTATAAACTTAATTTTTTATATAATATTGTAGGGATCAAACACATAATTTCTATTTAACCAATTTTGTCTGTTAAATTCACAGAAGCTGATAGACATATCAAATGCAAGTAAAATTACACATTTCTAAAATTGTCATTTAATTGGAAATAACATATGAGCCTTAGGGAATCCTGTTTGAACCAAAATGACATTCTGTCTCTGACCCACAAATGTTCATTCTGTCTCACAGTTCAAAGAACCGTCAGTATATCCTTCAACTTTTCCCCACAGACCAAGTCCAAAGCATCCTCTGAGATTCAGGTAAACTAGTAGTTGAAACTCTTTTAAGAAACCAAGAGCATGCTACATGCTAGCAGGCCATAACACGGTGACTTGGGGGTCACTAGTGGTCTCTCAGAAATGAGGAACAAGGAAACAGAGTGGAGAAAACAAACCAAAGCTCCTCCGAGTCTCTTGGGGTTGTGTTGCTACAATTCGATTCCCTGTTACAGTGCTTATGGGGATAGAGCTGCTGATGTACACTGATGTACTCTCAAGCCAAGCTGTCTTCTGAAATCTCAGCAAAAGCCCCCTGTGATCCAGTAAATCTTGCATTCAGCCTAGTTTCAAAGCTAATATGACATCAGCCTTGTAAAGGGTAAAGGTTGGCTGCCAGAAAGCACTACGGCTAGGATCCATTTAACCAGCACTGAAATAGCTCCATGTATACAGGAAATCTTGTAATAGTTCCCAAAGACATCCAGGATGAACAGAGTACTCCATGTCTTCCTTTTAGAAGCATTACCTTGGTAAGTCTTTGAAATAAATCCACCCATTTCTCTCACATACACGTATATGTTAATATGCGCGCACGTGCATGCATGCGTGTGTGTGTGTGTGTGTGTGTGTGCGCGCGCGCGAGCGCGCATGCGCGCACAAGTTGTGGCTTACTGGTTTACTGGTATAGCACTTGCCTATGATGATAGGGTCACATGTGGGCATCACCACACTTATTTAAAAACAGGCTTCACTCTACTTTTAGAAATAAATTGGCTTTTGTAAAAACAAAAAAAAAATATTCTCTAATCTGATGGGTTTTTTTTGTTTTTTTTGGTTTTTTTTTTTTGTTGTTGTTTTTTTTGGTTTTTTTTTTTTTGTTTTTTTTTTTTTTTTTTTTTTGCTCTAACATGCTGTCCTGGCAACTTGTGTGACAATTTTACACCTGCTAGTGAAATAAGAAAGGAGGCAGTTTCAGTTGAAAAAGTGTCACCCTAAGATCTGAAGGTTAGGTTACTTTCTTAATTTCTGAATCATGGATGAGGCCCCAGCCCATTATTCCTGGTACTAATCCTTGGCTGGTATTCCTGGGTTCTATAAGAAAGCAGGCTGAGCAAGCCATAAGGAGCAACCAGTAAGCCACACTCCTCCATGGCCTCTGCATCAGTATTTTTCTGCCTCTAGGTGTTTGCCCTTGGTACACTGCAGTCTTCACTGCTTTTGGTGATGAACTCTTATGTGAAATTTTCAGGGGAATGACAAGTTGCTTTTGGTTATGGTGTTTCATCATGACAATATTAACCCTCTCTTCAACATATCCACAATATCTATGACTAAGAACATCCAGTAATAACTTTCTTGTGTGTTTATCTTTTGCTGCCTAGAACATTTCTTCAACAGATAAACTAATCCAGCACCTTTAATTTCAGTCATCCACTGTGTCTTATGACATGGAACAAAGCACAAATCTTTTGACATAATTTAAGATGAATGTCTTCTATACTGTGGCCTATACTATCCTTAATTTCATCATGAACCCCATGACCTCAGTTTTACTGTGAGACTTTCAGTATTCTGGATTTCTGAGACGTCCACGTGTTAGCTCCCCTCACACTATTCTTTCTCTCCTTTTTTGTTACTTTTCAAATCCTTTCAAAAAGTAAACTTCAAAGGCATCCAAACTATATAATTATAGACCCACAAATCACTCTTGTTCTCAGTGTCGGTTATCAGTGTCGGTATTGTTTTTGTTACTGCAAATTTTATCAGATTCAATCAATGCAAAGAGTAAAACTGTAGACTTAATTCTGCCTGTAATGAACTGTATAATAAAGTAAAAAGTATCTGAGTTGGATCCTCACCATCTCCTTTAAGAACTGGGCAATTTAGTGTGCTTAGAATCTAAGTGTTAGGGAGGGAGATAAAAGTTTCCTGGGGTTAGCTGGTTTGCTAGCCTACTTGGCATATTCTAAGTAATATGAGAATGTGTTTCAAAAAAGAAAATAAAACAAAACAATGTGGATTTCATTAAAGAAATGATGCCAAGAAAGATTTCTCTGTTTCCATGCATGCACACACAAGTGCAAATGTACAAGTACACACCCACATACACACACACACACACACACACACACACAGAGAGAGAGAGAGAGAGAGAGAGAGAGAGAGAGAGAGAGAGAGAGAGAGAGAGAATTATTTTAATCTACTGTTTCAAAACTCCTAGTCCATACCATTATGTGCTACTGCTTTTGGAACCATTTCATATTAGTAATTCCTGTTGTGTCATATGGTAATATTTCTCACATTATGGAAGCAAGCAAAATAAAAAGAGGATAGAGGTAGAGATCTAGATATCTAGAGAGCTAGGGCTAAAGTTACCTGATATATGATAGATAGACATATGATAGAAAAGAATAGATTGTTGCATCAAGGTTCTACTTCTTTAAGCATATTATATTTGATGATATCTCTGTTACCTCCCTATAGTATCACATATTAATGACAAAGTCTTGAAACACAGACCATTATGGACTTTGCATATTCAAATTATGACACTGAAGCATAAGATAACAAGTCTTGTGCAATATTTACATAATTATCTGATTCAAATTCACAGAACTGCATATGTTTTTGTAGATTTCTGAAAATCCTAAACACAGTTCTAAAGTTCTGAAAGATATCTCATATGCATGTGACCTTTCTATTACAGAGATAAAGCACTGTGACAAAAGCACCTACAGAATGAATGTTTTTATTCTGTCTTCCATTTTTATATCACAGTTCATAATTGGGAGATGTCAGGGCAGGAACTAAAGGTAGATTTCCAGAGTAGAATACTTGGAAGAATGCTATTTTCTGGTTTGCTCTCTGATTTGTTTGATTTCTTATGAATATCTAGCATTTTTATAAATCTCAGGACTATATTCCCAATAAAGAAAACAAATCATAGTGGATTGGAAACTTATATTTCCAATAACATTAAAGATGATCCCTTTGTAGACATGTTTATAGGCAAAGCATGATTGAGGCAACTTTCAATCAAGATTTTCTGATCATATGACGCTATGCTAAGCTAAGTAGAAAATTCTTGCTAACCATGACACTGTGCAAACACACATTATCTTATCAGAATGTGCATGTTTACAAGAATATATGTGTACATCTATTAAACTAGTAGGTTTTAGAGATATTCTGTAGAAACAGAACTTTCCTTTCCTTTACAGCAAATTACTAAGATGTCATGAGATCACTTAAAACTATTAATCTTTTTTTCCCTACTGTATCTTCAGCCTGTTTGAATTTAACTTGTATTTAAGAAAATAATTTAATCAAATGTGATGCCTAGGGGTTGGGGATTTAGCTCAGCGGTAGAGCGCTTGCCTAGGAAGTGCAAGGCCCTGGGTTCGGTCCCCAGCTCCGACAAAAAGAACCAAAAAAAAAAAAAAATTTAAAAAAAAATGTGATGCCTATTGTTGGTTGTCAACTTGACTACATCTGACATGGACTAAAACCTCAAGAAAATACTTACACCTCTGAGTGATTTTTCCAAACTAAATCATTTGAAGTGTGAAGAGTCACTTGAATTTGGTTTTTTTCTGGTGGAAAAATTTTAAATCTTTTTAACTATGGTGTCATACTATGTAAAGGACAGGGAATAAGGAAGACTTCACTCTTTTCAAGCCTGTTCTTGTTCTCATTAGCAGGTCCATTCCTTAAATGGCATTATCACAATCTTCTTGGGATTGTGGTGTATACTCTAGAAGAGCTGAGGCACTCAGCCTTGTGGAGATTAAATACCAACTGGTCTTTCCAGTGTTGGAAAAGCTGGAACTCAGTCTGTAATCCACTCTGATACTCCTCTTTATATATTGCAGCTTCCAGAAAACAAATAATTGTAAGTTCTCTCTCTCTCTCTCTCTCTCTCTCTCTCTCTCTCTCTCTCTCTCACACACACACACACACACACACACACACACACACACACAAACACACACACACACACACTGAAAGAAAGATAGAGACAGAGACACAGAGACAGAAACAGAAACAGAACCTGACAAGAACAAAAACAGAGTGAAGTGTTAAATATGATGTGCTCCACTGAAACAACTGTGAACAATACAATTACTTATCAAAAAAATGTTTGAATCGCCTTATGGATAGAGGTTGAGAACTTTGCTGTTTTAAGGCTATATTTGGTGAGTTGGAATGAGTAAATTAGAGTTTTCCTTAATAAAATTCTGTTAAATATTGTTACAGAAAAATGCCTCATTCCTTTCTCATACCATGTTTTCTGTGCTGTTGGGTAAATATAGAGAAACGACTTTGTTAGTAAAAGACAGACATTTGCAACACATAAAACAACATACAAACTATAAATAGCAGAGATAGATTTGAAATTTAGTGAAAGAAGTGGAGAATTCAGATTTGTGCTTTTTTTAATTGGATTTTTTATTTACATTCCAAACATTATTCCTTTTCCTGATTTCCTGGAAATATGGCCCCAGCCTTGGTAGGACCAACTCTTTATTGTTTCAAACAACTATTTCATTTTTTTTGCCCCTTTCACTTTTATTTATATTTTTATCCTTTAACCTTTATTATATTTAGTCTTTTTCCCCTCCCAGTTTGCCATCTGATGGTTCCACATCCCATACCTCCTCCTGCTCACCCAGCCTCCAAGAGGACATCCCCAACGCCCCAACTCTCTCCACCACCCTACCAGATCACCCCACTCCCTGGGGCCTCAAGTCTCTTAAGGGTTAGGTGCATCTTCTCTCACTGATTCAAGACCTTGCAGTCCTCTTCTGTATATGTGTTTTGGGCCTCATATCAGCTGGTGTATGCTGCATGGTGATCCAGTGTCTGAGAGATTTCAGGGGTCCAGATTCGTTGAGATTGCTGGTCTTCCTATAGGGTTACCATTCTCCTCAGCTTCTTCTACTTTTCCCTAATTCAACCACAGGTGTCACCAGCTTCTATCAATTGGTTGGGTGTAAATAACTCCATCTGACTCTTTCAGCAGCTTGTGGGCTATTTCGTGGGCAGTCATGATAGGACCCTTTTTGTGAGCATACCATAGCATCACTAATAGTGTCAGACCTTGTGGCCTCCCCTTGAGGTGTATCCCAATTTGTGCTTGTCACTAGACCTTCTTTTCCTCAAGCTCTTCTCCATTTTTGACCCTGTACTTCCTTCTGACAGGAAGGAGTTTTCTTCTGAGTCAGAGTTTTTGACTGTGGAAAGAGATTCTTCTCCCCTATTAATAAAGCATCTACTCATTCATTATGTAAAACACATTTGTAGCATGTGCTGAGTTTGGTGTAAAGCTTTACAAACATTTCAAATACTGTAGTTAATTGATTAGGATTTGTAGTTTATAGTACATAGTATATTTCAAAGAAGTTATACTCCAGCCCAATATCCTAGAAGTGCATAGTCATATAAAAGCATAACCAGAAAGACCAACAATGTTAGAAAAATGCCTTTCATAATAAATTGTCAATACTTCTACACTTCATACTTTCAATATTTCTGTTTCACATTTTCTTTTTCCAAACCAGATTTATTTTAATACTTCTTAACACTGGAAAAAAACTGAAGTACTAAACACTAACAGCAAAATACAACCCAAGGAAAAGGGCATGTAGAGTCAACAGTCACAAGCTAAGACTTTACTGTTGACTGCCAAACAGACTAGATCTATGAACTGGCTATGACACTCTTGGGGTGAGGAAAGAATATAAGTATAAGCCAAATTTCAGGGAGGGATGGTGACATAGAAGAGAGCACAGTACAGTGTCTCTATTGGGTAGAAAAAAGGAAAGAGCACAGAGAACAGGCTCCAAGCATTCAGTCCTGTTTATGACACACACTTCTTGTTAGGCTTTGGACAAGTGTCTGCTACCTGTGAATAGAGCACCCAAAAGAATTGGTGCTCTAAATACTCATGAGTTTAACTATTTGTATCTAAGCATAAACACTATAAACAGACAAAACTTCTAAGATATGCCCGTGACTGTGATATTATTTTCTGTAGCTTCAATAAGCATCTCCATTTCCAGTGTTGGTACATATCACCACAGGTATCATTGCTGTTGTCATGGCAACACTGACCTGCACAAATCTGGCTTCAGTCCTATCAACATAATGGTATGCAAGGACTTCGGTGCTTACTTGTGCCCAATATCTTGCCTGTCAATAAACATTGTCATATAACCCAAGATGTATATTTTCACAAGATTTAAGGATACGTCTTTATAAATTTTCCTAACTAATATTTTTCCAGAAGAAAGAGAAAATAAAATTATAAATCATAAATTTATAGTTATAGTTAATGTTAAAGTTATATTTATAGTTAGAGAGCTTTTCAATGTAAAAATTACATTGAAACTTTTGTATTAGTGCATGCACTGGAAAAATGCTTAACTCTTCATTTAAAACTGTAATGTGTTTAGTAATTGGCTAGTTATAGTGTTTTATCATTTTTGGACACAGACTGGGAAAACATTTCTTTATCTGAAAAACATTTTTCTCCTTTTTCTTCAATTTATACAAAAGATATGTAGTACAGCCATGGCTGTTGTTGGTCGTGTTAGTTAGGTGTTGTTATTGATATTGTCGCTGTTGTTGCTGTTACTGGTGGTAGAGGTGTGAGTTTGTGTGTGTGTGTGTGTGTGTGTGTGTGTGTGTGTGTGTGTGTGTGTGTATGTGTCTATACTTGAGACAGATAAGGGTTATCTGAGAATAGGAAATTTCAATTTAGAAAATATATTCATAAGATCAGTGTGCGCATGAGACGGTGGGACAATTACTTTCTTGGTGATTGATATGGAAAGGCCGGGTGCATCTGTGGATGGTGATGCCCCTGAGTAGATTGTCCTGATACAAAAAAGCAGGTTGAGCAAGTCATACAGAGCAAGCCTGCGAACCACATCTTTCATGATCATTGCTTCTGTTTCTTAACTATGATAAGTGCCACAGTACTAACTTCCCACAAGAAAACTCCTTCCTACAAAATTCAAACTATTTATGATAGAAATACAAATGCTCTAGCTTGGGCAAGTATTCTCCCTGATTTCAGTAAGGAAGATGAATCAAAGCATTTCAGATATCATTCTCACCAAAATAAAACATATTTTGAAAGATTCACGTTTTAGTAGGGCTGAAGTTTTCAATGTGTCTGCTGTTCTCTAATTATCTTTAGTTAGTTTGAAGAACCTCTAGGCACATGTGTTGTAGAGGACTGCCTTGTATGGACTCAGTGGGAAAGGATGCTTTTAAGCCTGTGGAATCTTGTTGTCCTAGGGAAGAAGGATGCTGGTAGTGGTGAGATTGAGGTGTTTGGGTGGATAGGGAAACGCTCTCTCAGAGGCAGAGGTATGAAGTGAAGAACTTGGGGAGGGGGCTGTGAAGAGGGGCAACTGTTGGAATGTAAATAAACACAATAATTTAATACAAAAAAAAGAAACAAATTATTTGCACTTAATTACATAAAACAGAATTGTATTTCTCATTATCAATCCAAGAAAATAAAACAATTTTTGAATTCTTTTATCAATGTATCTGTTATATGCATTCACAAGCTTATATAATTATTATTATTGTCTTCAATATATTGTGGTAACTGGTTTTAATTTCCTATCTTCTTTTAATGTACAGTCTTCTGCATATCTACCTTGCACTTCAATTTGTAGTTGAAATTACATATGATGCCATCACTATAATCCTTTAGAACACAATAAGAAATAGACATTCACAGATTTATGTAGACAATTTGAAAATCACCTATAAATTAATTCAGAAAGTATAAGTTTTTTTATAAAACCTTTCAAAAGCTTATGAAAAGTATTGAATATTTGTAATGGAATGAGAAGATTATTAGAAACATTTTAGATCCTTAGTTTAAATTAATGAAATTTATATCATGTTATTATGTATAACCTCCTTTCTAATCAACTGGTGTAGATTATAGGACATAATATAATTTTCTAAATGCAGTTAAGAATAATATACAGTATTTCAGGATAAATACCTTACTGTTTGACTTTTGCTTTAATAGAATATATTTAATGTTTAGTCTGAATATTAGAATACAAAGACAACTCTATTTCTACAATTTAATTAAAGCCCACTCTGAAAGATATAAACTGTTTTAAAAATAATTTTTGAGTAATTTTTGTTTATTAGAATCTAAACATAATAGATTATATTACTGGCATGGACGTACATTTAATATTTCTTTATTTGTGTTGATACTCTTTTCAACTTTGGTTTCAATTACGTTCACGTTCAATTTAATATGTTAGAAGCATTCCTATGCAGTGAATGCTTCTTCATATCTATAAAAATTTCAAATGAGGATTTTTCAAACAATAGTTCCTAGAAATGAGACTGTGTTGGTACAAGAAATTCATAATAGCAGGTGAGTCTCTGAAGGGTTTAAGATTTAGTTCCTTCAGAGAAGGAATTGAAGGCATTGGTTGCTTTCATCAACTTATAAACTCAAGGGAATAGCTTGCATTATGAGCAAATGTTTTAAAATTTGTTATTCATTATTGAAAATTAAAAACTAAGTAGATTTTAAGAAAGACATTAATAACAAAAGCAGTTTCCTATTGTTTGGGAACTGCTTATAATAGTGCCATTAGCATAATTTTAATGACAGTGTAGATAATGCTTCAAGTTGTAAGCATGTTATTCTAGCACTGCCCTTTGCTGAATACTGGAAGAATTCTGGGAGGCTTAAGGGAATATCTAATTCATTCAGGCATCTCTGTTAAAAATTATTTATTATTTAATGTATGGATAGTAGAGTTTTGAATTCTAAACAGTAAATTAAATTAACTGAAAAATGGAATAGAGAATATTTTACTTAAACATATTTAAATGTATTAAATAAATTTATTTAAATGAAAGAGTTTAAAATACTTATTAATATTGAAATGATATTTAGTTATTTAAATACCATTGCGTTCTCTGTATTCAAATGTATTTGTAATTTTTCTCTTGCATATTCAAGAATTTAGATGTTAATACTCAAAGTGTATGCTAACAGTATCCTCACCCTGAAACCTATGACTATTTTTCCTGAGAAAAGAGCTCAGCAGACTTCTTGGCAACATGGCTAATGTTTTGCTTATATTCATTACATTCTGCATGCTGAAAATTGTTAACGCTACAACTTTTGCTCCTTTAATTTTCTCTCCCATCTCGGTTTTGTTACACCTTTAATAATTTGCTATATTAATGTCCCTCTGTCAACAGTAAATATGATGGGAAGATGACAACAGGCTTTCAGATCCTTATTTTAACCTCACAAATGTGGAGTTTTGATTTTAATTGCTTATTACAGCAGAGTCAAAATCTATGCTTGTAAATCTATTACCCGACACTTGCAATTCTGCTCTATGTGAACCTAAGTAGTCATTCCATAACAAGCCAGATAGTTTGCTTTTAATTTAGCTACCTCCGTCTTGTCCTTATTGACCTTCACCCTGGCTTTAACTAACCATTTATCCAACCTGTCAAGACCATGACAAATGCCCCCAGAGTATGGTATGATTGAATGTGAAATTTCTGCAGAGGAAAGAATCCCTTAGGCAATGTTAACAGAGACACAAGAAAACTCTGACCCTTAAATTCCAGTGTAGCTGCTTTCCCATTAATCTAGAAGGCCTATAGTAAAGAACTGATATCCTCCCTTTGCACAGGGAGACACGCAGAGACAGGATATGCCAACAAGCAAGATGGAAAAATAACAAGAGAAGGAAATTGCCATCATAACACAGCATTTACAAAGAAATGAAATGTTTTATGTGCAGAATACACTGTAAAGAATGTCTTTTATGTGAAAAACAAGAAGAATCTTTTTCACAAACTTTTATAGTTTGAAATGTGACTGCTCTATAGATATTTTAAATTACTTCATATTAGTAAAAATTCTTTCTTCTTTTCCTATCCTTTTGTAACTTATATATATTTTTAATTCTAGCTTCCTCTGTGTGGATGTGAGTGTGTGTGGGGGGGGTGTGGGTGTGTGATATAGCAATTAATAAAAGAAATGACCATGGTTTTGAAAAAAGCATATAGGAATCTTTGGGAGGGTTTGGAAGATGACAGATAAAGGGAAAGTGAAATAATATCAAAAATTCATAAAAATAAAGTTCGTAAAAATCAACATATAATTCAAAATGAAAAAAATATAATCAAGCTTTGTGAATCAGATCTCAGCTTTAACCTCACTGCTTCAAGACATAGACAGAAGGTTTTCTGTAAATGACAAGACAGCCTGTTATACATAAGGAGTGCCAGGATGATAGCCAGAGCTACAGAGTGAGTCACTGTCTCAAAACAAAAGTAAAAGAAAAAGAAAAAATACAAATAAACAAATAAACAAAAAATCTAATTCAAAAACTTACGATCAAAGATCATTTTGCAATGTAGTTATTTCATTTGTGTGTGTGTCTGAACTGACACATTATCTTTCAGTTTCTCGGGACTGAAAGAAACAATAGCTACAAATTCTCATTCTTAACTTGAAGAATTAATGAGTTAATTAATAATGAATACAAGATTTCCATGGAATTGTTAGTTATTAATTTAAGGAATTATCAGTCTACTTCAGTTACTGACAATCTACTCCTAGGTGAGAGGATTCAAAAATATTAAAATACAATGTGATTTTTTAAATTTACCTTCAAAATTGATTAGAAAACTTCATGTGAAGCTCCAGTGATGAATGAGTGGCAAAAAAAATGGCAAACTTAAATTAAAATTGAAATCGCTGTCGGTAGCAAGGTGCATAACCATGCTGAGATGTTTGCCACGCTGCCAGAGGTGTGAATTCAGAAAATGAACACTAAAAATGAAGTGGACTAAAGTCTCATGCAACAGTAAATTTTCTTCAGAATATTCGATGATAGACAAATTATTCTTTGATGGTCAAGAAGAGTAACATGAATAAAGTGTAAAATTACAAGGGCCAGCTTAATTGTCAGAGGCAAAACCACACATTACAAAACCATAGTTTTCCATAGATACATATAGACAAATAGCAATACCCACTTGTACTGAATACTATAAAGCAAATTCACCTCTCCACTACACTGGGAGAGGCACAAAAGAACATTCTGAGAGCAACTCTGTGTTCTTGAAGAAACTGCGGTCACAGGACTCTTGTCTTGTTTTCTTAGAGTTCCTCCCACATTCACAGATGTCTTCTAACAAGACTACATTCCTGGCTTCTGTTCTGACATTGAGTAATTTGGAGACACATATTGATTTTAAACTGCTATGTTGTTTTTGTTCTTGTTGTTGTTTGACTTTTATAATTTACTTGCTTACTTAATAAGCTAACTTTATATCCTAATCACAGTTTTTCCTCTCTGCTCTCCTTCTAGTCCTTGGCCCCAATGTCCTTATCCTATCTATCTAATTCCTTTCCTTCTTTTCAGAAAAGGGGAGGCCAGCCATGCACAGCAACCAACCTAGGCATAACAATTTGCAGAAATTATAGGCGCGCCACACTTTCTTCTAGAGGAGATAGCTCATTGGGAAAAAAGGGTCCCAAAGGCAAGCAACAGAGTCAGAGAAGACCCCTGATCCTGTGTTTAGTAGTTCTGTATGAAGAACTACTAAGCTGTACAACTGTGACATATGTACAGAGATTCTAGGGCAATCCCATGCATTCTCCTTGCTTAGCTGATCAGTCTCTGTGGTCCAATATGGACCCAGTGAATTGATTCTAGAAGTTTTCTTGTAGTGTACTTGATCTCTCTGGTTCTTGTATTCCTTCCTCACCATCCTCTGCGTGATTCTCCAAGCTCTGCGTTAATATTTGCCTGTGAATCTCCGCATCTATTTCCATCAGTTTCTAGGTAAAGCCACTCTGATGACAGCTATTCTACGCACCTGTCTGCAAGTAGAGCAAAACATCATTAACAGTGTCAGGGGTGGGCTCCCTCTCCTGACATGGGTCTCAAGCAGGACCAGTCATCAGCTGGCGATTACCTCAATTTCTGCTCCTTCTTTACTCTTCCACAGTATTTAGGAATAACAAATTGTAGGTCAAAAAGTTTGTGACTGGTTTTCTATCCCAATCTCTCCACTATAAGACTTGTCTGGTTATAGAAGATGGCTGGTTCTGGCTTCACATTTCCCCTTGCTAGAAGTCTTACCATAAGACAAAAATTTCCTGAACAAAACACCAATGGCATATGCTCTAAGATCAAGAATTGATAAATGGGATCTCATAAAACTGCAAAGCTTCTGTAAGGCAAAGGACACTGTTGTTAGGAAAAAATGGCAACCAACAGATTGGGAAATGATCTTTACCAATCCTACAACAGATAGAGGGCTTATATCCAAAATGTACAACGAACTCAGGGAGTTAGACTGCAGGAAGACAAATAACCCTATTAAAAATGGGGTTCAGAGCTAAACAAAGAATTCACAGCTGAGGAATGCCGAATGGCTGAGAAACACCTAAAGAAATGTTCACCATCTTTAGTCATCAGGGAAATGCAAATCAAAACAACCCTGAGATTTCACCTCACACAGTGAGAATGGCTAAGATCAAAAACTCAGGTGACAACAAATGCTGGTGAGGATGTGGAGAAAGAGGAACACTCCTACATTGTGGGATTGCAGACTTGTACAACCATTCTGGAAATCAGTCTGGAGGTTTCTCAGAAAATTGAACATTGTACTACCTGAGGACCCAGCTATACCTCTCTTGGGCATATACTCAAAAGATGGCCCAACATATAACAAAGACACATGCTCTACTATGTTCATCGCAGCTTTATTTATAATAGCCAGAAGCTGGAAAGAACCCAGATGCCCTTCAACAGAGGAATGGATACAGAAAATGTGATACATCTACACAATGGAATATTACTCAGCTATCAAAAACAATGACTTTATGAAATTCATAGGCAAATGGATAGAACTGGAAAATATCATCCTGAGTGAGGTAACCCAATCACAGAAAACTCACATTGTATGTATTCATTGATAAGTGGATATTAGCCCAAATGCTCGAATTACCCTAGATGCACAGAAAACATGAAACTCAAGAAGGATGACCAAAATGCGAATTCTTCACTCCTTCTTTAAAAGTGGAGCAAGAATACCCTAAGGAGGGAATAGGGAGGCAAAGTTTAGAACAGAGGAAGAAGGAACACCCATTCAGAGCCTGCCCCACATGTGGCCATATACATATACAGCCAACACACTTGATAAGATGGATGAAGCAAAGAAATGCAGGCCAACAGGAACCGGATGTAGATCTCTCCCGAGAGACACAGCCAGAATACAGCAAATACAGAGGCGAATGCCATCATTAAACGACTGAACTGAGATCGGGATCCCCGTTGAAGGAATTAGAGAAAGGACTGAAAGAGCTTGAAGGGGCTTGAGACCCCATATGAACAACAATGCCAACCAACCAGAGCTTCCAGGGACTAAGCCACTACCCAAAGACTATACATGGACTGACCCTGGACTCTGACCTCATAGGTACCAATGAATAGCCTAGTAAGAGCACCAGTGGAAGGGGAAGCCCTTGGTCCTGCCAAGACTGAACCCCCAGTGAACGTGATTGTTGGGGGGAAGGCGGTAATGGGGTGAGGATGGGGAGGGGAACACCCATAGAGAAGGGGAGGGGGAAGGGTTAAAATTCCCAAGTTAATCAAGATGAAAAAAAAAAAAAAGACTTCTAAGACTCCTAAAGGGTTTTTTTTGTTGTTGTTGTTAAAGATTTATTTATTTATTTTATGTGTGTGAGTGCACTGTCGCTGTGTTCAGACACACCAGAGCATCAGATCTCATTACAGATGATTATGAGCCACCAAGTGGTTGCTGGGATTTGAGCTCAGGACCTCTGGAAGAGAAACCAGTGCTCTTAACCACGGAGCCATCTCTCCAGCCTTCCTAAAGCATTTAAACCTACTGCCATAATAATTTGACTTTATGTCTTTGTGAAAATTTAAGTCTTATTTAAAAATCCTGAAATTAAGTGTGTTTTTCTTCTCTATGTCTCTTCTGATCACCTTGCTAGTGTATGTTAGAGTTATCAGCTTAGATCATCACCATAGAAGGCAATGACCAGTTCAAGCTCCATATCCTCCAGATGGGTCAGTAGATAATAACGTGGTACAAACACGAATAGCTGAGTTCAAATCACAATAACCTATGTAAAAATCTGGGCTTGCGCAAGTCAGTGCAGTCAGACACAGAGACCTGAGGCTAATTGAGACTTGATCGTTACCAGTCAAACTTCAGGCTCAGTGAGGGACACTATCGCAATGGTGTCATGTGGAGTATGATAGAGCAGGGCACTCAGCTTCCTCCACTGGCCTCTGTACAGACACAGGCACTTCATATTTACCACATATACATCACATGCAAGTGATGACAATAATTTGAACTCTGTTGCACTTGAAAAGTATGGACACTTATATAGATCAAACATGGAATTTAAAAATTTTTCATTAAACATGATTCAGAGTGATGGTTAAAGATGTGGTAGTTAAAAAGCCAGACATTAGCTCACTTTAAAAGCAAAAGAAATGGCCCAGTTTTCTTTTGAGAATTGTTTATTTCAGTATCCCCGCACACAGGGAACACGGCACACAAACAATTTAAGTTGGAGCAAGCAGTGCTCATTTGCAATTTGTAGTAATGCTTATTGTGCCTGATATTAAGAGTATACCAAAGGATCAGTCTCTGTGGACCCCATAATTCTTCAAAAGACGGTTTAGTTTGAAGATGAATACCTGTGTCTGAGAACTAAAACCAAGATATCACTTTCCTATTTATGCTAACCGTCCGCAGCTTCAAGGAACTGTCCTAATGAGGGCACATGCTGGGCCAATCTGCTAGCTAAGCTCCTCCATGCAGACCTATTTCATTATTTTAAATGTAACCCCCTTGTCTCAAAATGCATGCTTTCCATTTTCCTCCTGTCTCATCAAGCAGAGGTTTAGACCCATGAAAAGCAACCTGGATGCCGCTAAATGATCGGAATCTGATTTTAGCTTAGAGTTTATAAACCTCCTGGCTTTGCATTTGTAATTGAATTTACTGATAAGGCCCTGGGACATCTTTTTTATCCCTAAGTTAGTAAGCTTCTTTTAGCAATCTGCAGGAGTGATAGTGGTTATCTGTCTACTCTCTTTTATTTTGCTCATAAAGTATTATGAGAACTTCACTTTTTCATATCTCTCTCTCTGACAAACACATCAGCAAAGACAGAAAACAGCATTACTCTAACCTAATTTAGCCAATAATTCTTCACACAAATCTCAACTGCATTTTTTTTTCGTTTTTATCTGTAAAATGTGGAGGTTTAAGTTAATGAAATTCCTGGGCATTTGGGATCTAAAGAAGGCAATATGGCAAGTAGTAGCCTTAGGTAAACCTCTTAAACGATTCAACAACCTTCTGTTTCAAAACATCCACACTAAAAATTACAGTCAAAAAAGCAGTGTTTTACATAAATCAATGCAAACCTTGATGTTTCTCTAAAGTATAGGTAAGGCACCATGTTGCTTTATTCCTAACACACAGAACGAGAAACGGATATAGAAGCACTGGACCTCATGTCACTAGTAAATATGCACCTATAAGTCCCAGCTAAAGATAATTTTCAAACTAGTGCACAGTCCAGAGTTTACTAAGTCCTTTTGTAAAATTCTTACTCTGCATGTTAGAATAATTACTTAGCATAGACACATGAATTTCTTTTTAACACTTGAAGTCTGTCTTATTTTTCTCGGGCTCTTGTAGGTTTCTGAGGCGGTGTACACACTTGTCCAGGGAGCTAGGAAGCTGACAGACTCAGCTTTGTGAGTCTTATTACAAACAGGAGAAGTAACCCTCAACTGTGGTCTTTTACTGTTCTTCTGCATCCTAGGTAGCCTACCAAAAATGTGGGATTTACCTCAGCCTACAGCTGCCCGAAATGTGAGAAACAAAAATGTGTTTGCCCATAAAATTATTTCTTTTACAAGAGAATCCACTTTATTGAGGAATCAAAGTGACTTGCCAAGTGTCCATAGAATACGAGAGTCATATGTGTAAATAAATGATGACTTTGTCTTGGTTTGACGGTGCTCAGTTTGAGACAGGCCCCTGCCACTCCCCTACATATTCTTTTTCCTGTGGAAAAGAAAATCTTTTGAAATGATTCCATTTAGCTTCCTCTGTCTCCAGCTGAAAGAGATAAAAATAATCAGCTCTGAAGATTCTTTGACATTTTGAGAGCCAGTACTTCCTTAATGGATAAAGAAATAGAGCACACCAGAGTGTTTCTCAGTGCCTTGTCCGTCTTATGTAATAAGTGTAACCGAGTGTCACCTAAACATTACCAACTGCTTTTCCGCTAGACCATACTCTACATGGAGCAATCCTGGTCCCAAAGAATATTTAACTTCCTGGGCTTTCTTAATCTTCCATGGAAGTCATTCCTTGTATCTAGCTGTTCTCCAATTAGTTTTGATTGTTAACTATACAAGTTAAAGAACAGGAAAACAGAAGTCAATGAAGAAATATTCAAGCAAGCAAACAAGCAAACAAGTGAAGAGACGTGGTCTACAAGTAGGAATTGTAGCAGGAACTAAGATCTACTCTTTCTTGACCCTTTCTTAGCTGAATTACAGAATCCCAACTTACCATCCCATGTTACCAAATGAAACTTCTAGTACCACAATGTGGTTGCATCTAATTAAGTTGTTGGCTAATGATTTCCTTTGAGAATACCCAAACACCCAGGCTGTTGTCAAAACCGTAGGTTGTTCTCTACAAACTGACAACAAGGTCCCATTGCTGAAGAACCCACACAACTCATTGAAGATCGAGAAATCAAACTCATGCTACATATACTTCACCCCTATGTTGTAGCATGAGAGGAAGGTAAACTTGTTTGCTGTATCTTGGCTTAGTGGTAATAAAAGCATGATTCACAAAATGCTTACCTTTTGTTTTTATATGTTATGATACAGTTTCATATATATATATAAATATATATAAATATATATATATTTGCCATCACTGGCTGCTTTTGACAGACTCAGAAACCTATTTAATACCCTATTTTGGGGTTGTTTAAGAATGTGTATTTACCCACTGTCCTCCTTTGTGAGCAGCCTCTGTTTAATGTGCCTTCAGATATAGGCACCCAACCAATGAACAGAAGCTGCTGGCCCCTCTGGATGAATTAAGAAAACGCTGGAGGAAGCTGAGAAGGAGGTAACCCTTTAGGAGGACCAGCAGTCTCAATTAACCTGGACATCTGATATCTCTTAGACATTGGACCACCAACAGGCAGCATATACCAGCTGAAATGAGGCCCTGAATACATATATAGCAGGGGACTCCCAGGTCTGGGTTCAGTCAGAGAGGGTACACCTAATCTTCAAGAGACTGGAGGCCCCCGGGTGTTTAGAGGTCTGGTCGGGTGGGTGGGATGAGGATGTCCTTATGGAGACTAGGGGAGAAGTATGGGAAGTGGAACAGTTTAAGGGTGGACCAGGAGCGGAATAAAATCTGGAGTGCAAAAATAAATTATATATATATATATATATATATATATATATATATATATATGGAAAGAACAACGTATTCAATTTACTGTGCTTTGGAATCGCCATGTAATCAGATTTATCACCTAAACTGACTATGCATACACACACACACACACACACACACACACATACCACATACACACACACACACACAAACACACACACACATATATATATATATACATACATATACACATATATACATATATAGACATATATAAACATATATAGACATATATACAGATATATACATATATACATATACATATATGACTATATATGTATAGTCAGTAAATATAAATATAAGTTTATTTTTATTTATATATTATATATTATATATTATATATTTTTATTGGATTTTTTATTTACATTTCAAATGTTGTAGCCTTTCCTGGTTTCCTGTCCATAAGCCCCTTATCCCATACTGCTCCCCTTCTTCTATAAGAGAGTTAGTTCCCCCTCCCCAACCTAAACTGAAATTTTTCATGTTCCTGAATGAAGATGGTATTTGTGTATATGAAATAAGCTTTTTCTGAACTTGCCAATAAGGTGAAATCAATCTTAAAGTATAGGTATGCCATAAATTTTGGAAGAAATAAATCCAAAGGTGGTAAAAATCTGAAATTTTGATCTGTTGTTCATTGTCATTTTTCCTTCACATACATCCTTAAAAAATATAATATGGAATATTACTGTGGAGAATTCCCCATGTAGTTTTA
The DNA here is from genome assembly GCF_011064425.1 of Rattus rattus. Classification (NCBI taxonomy): domain Eukaryota; kingdom Metazoa; phylum Chordata; class Mammalia; order Rodentia; family Muridae; genus Rattus; species Rattus rattus. The sequence goes on along the minus strand of NC_046165.1, from coordinate 34,507,035 downwards.
TTCTATAAACAAATTGCAATGTTTTCTTTACTGTCATATCAATGAATTAATATTTTTACCATTTTACTAAAAGCAGCACATCCTTGAAAGCCCTTTGCTGAGGACATTTTTATTTATTTACCTCTCAAATGCTGTCCCCCTCCTTGTTTCCTTCAAATAGGTCCTACCCCATCTCTCCTATTCTTCACCTTTGAGTGAGCAGCCCCCTACCCCCATATAGTCCCACCATGGTGTATCAACTCTTTACAGAATTAGGCACATCCTTTTCCACTGGGTTCAGAAAAGGCGGCCCTCAGTTAATTATGTGCAGGAGGCCTCAGACCAGTCTGTGTGTGCTCTTTGGTTGATTACTAGTCTCTGGGAGCTCCAGGTTAGTTGACACTGTTGGTCTTCTAACAGGTTGCCATCTCCTTGAGGGCCTTCAATCCTTCCCCTAACTCTTCCACAAAGCTGCCCACCTTTTACCCAATGTTTTGCTGTGGTTATCTGCATAGATTTCAATGCACTGCCCTAAGAAAACAACTTCTCCTTATCCCAATATTCCTTCAAATTTCAGTGTTCTTTAGTTAGTGGTAAAGCTTTTTTATGTCTTTTCTCCCAATGCTGGACTTTTGAGGAACTTGATCTTGCACAGACAATAATTACTTACTTTGAGTTCATAAGTGCAATTACCCCAATGTGTCTAGAAGATACTCTTCCAAAGCAGTCCTCCTTAACTTCTTGTTTTTATTTTCAGTCCTCTTCATCTTCTAAAATGGTCCATGATACATGTTAGGAGTGAACATAATATAGATAGACTGGACTTTGTATAGTTTATCATTTTCTGCACTGTAACTATCTTTGGTTTCTGTAATTTCACCTACCCTTAAGGTTGGCAGAAATGTTGAATACTAAAATTAAATGATTATAATTATTTTATATACTGAAGCAAATTTAATTTTTTCATTATTATATACCTACCACTTATTTTAAGATATATTCATTTTACAATGGAATTTCCCAATCTGTTCATAACAGTTATCACACAATGTTAGCTTGTATTTTTCCTTTCTTGTAATTTAGAGTTGCTCAGTTTTAAAGTAATCATTTCTAATTATTAATACTACTATGAACAAAACAGGTATAAATTTCCAAAACTATTAATGAGTACATTGCAAAGAAAATGCATCTTCTTTTTACCATATACTTATTTATT